>NW_021822434.1:25000-27389 GCF_901001165.1 Salmo trutta | reverse complement strand
GTTTTAGAGATTTGACTATATAACCTTATGACTATATAACCTATACCATATAATGTTACAGAGATATGACTATATAACCTTATGACTATTAAACCTATACTATATAATGTTATAGAGATATGACTATATAACCTATACTATATAATGTTATAGAGATATGACTATATAACCTATACTATATAATGTTATAGAGATATGACTATATAACCTAATGTTATAGAGATATGACTATATAACCTATACCATATAATGTTACAGAGATTTGACTATATAACCTAAACTATAATGTTATAGAGATATGAATATATAACTTATTCTATATAATGCTATAGAGACATGACTATATAACCTAATGTTATACAGATATGACTACATAACCTAATGATGTAGAGATATGACTGTATAACCTATACTCCATTATGTTATGGAGATATGACTATATAACCTAAACTATATAATGTTATAGAGATATGACTATATAACCTATACTATATAATGTTATAGAGATATGACTATATAACCTAATATTTTAGACATATGACTATATAACCTAATATTTTAGACATATGACTATATAACCTAAACTTTATAATGTTATAGAGATATGACTATATAAGCAAATTTTATAGAGATGTGACTATATAACCTAAACTATATAATGGTATAGAGACATGACAATATTAATCTATCATTTATAATGCTATAGAGATATGACTACATGACCTACACTATATAATGTTATAGAGATATGACTATAAACTATACTATATAATGTTATAGAGATATGACTATATAACCTAAACTATATAATGTTATAGAGAAATTACTATATAACCTAAACTATATAATGTTACAGAGATATGACTATATAACATATAATATATAATGCTATAGAGACATGACTATATAACCTATACTATATAATGCTATAGAGACATGACTATATAACCTATACTATATAATGCTATAGAGATATGATTACATGACCTATGCTATATGATGTTATAGAGATATGACTATATAACCTAAACTATATAATGTTACAGAGATATGACTGTATAACCTAAACTATATAATGTTACAGAGATATGGCTATATAACCTAAACTATATAATGTTACAGAGATATGGCTATATAGCATATAGTATATAATGCTTTAGAGATATGACTATATAACCTATACTATATAATGTTTTTGAGAAATGACTATATAACCTATACAATATACTATTATAGAGATTTTTCTATATAACATATACTATATAATGTTTTAGAGATATGACTACATAATCTATACTATATAATGTTATAGAGATATGACTATATAACCCATACTATATAATGTTATAGAGATATGACTACATAACCTTTAATATATAATGTTAGAGAGATTTGACTACATAACCTACTGTTTAGGATGATATGACTATATAAATTATACTAAATAATGTTATAGAGATATGACTATATAACCTACTGTATATAATGTTATAGAGATATGACTACATAACCTATACTATATAATGTTATAGAGATATGACTATATAACCTATACTATATAATGTTATTGAGGTATGACTATATAACCTATACTATATAATGTTATAGAGATATGACTGTATAACCTATTCCATATGATTTTATAGAGATATGACTTTATAACCTTTTCTATAAGATGTTATAGAGATATGACTATATAACCTATACTATATAATGTTATGGAGATATGACTACATAACCTATACTATATAAAACTTTACATAGATATGGCTATATAACCTAATGTAATAGAGATATGACTATATAACCTAATGTTATAGAGATATGACTATATAACCTAATGTAATAGAGATATGGCTATATAACCTAATGTAATAGAGATATGACTATATAACCTAATGTTATAGAGATATGACTATATAACCTAATGTGGTTTGTTCTGAGTTAGGTAACCAAATGCACTGGAAACAATTATTTGAGTGTTTAAAAATATAGATTTATAGTGACAAAAAATATAAATATTCTAATGGATTGATAGTCCTGTGTGCAGACTGAGTGCTCAAGGTGTGTGCTTTTAAATGAGTAGACATGTTTAGTTATCTGCTGTTCCTGTACGATGGAAAGGGCCTTTTCATTTTCACCCTCTGTGCATGTTTTTTCTGTGTTTTTGTACGTGTGTGTATGAGCGCGGTAGTTTTAGATGTTTGTCCTTTCATTTCCTCCCTCCCTCCTTCGCTCCCTCCCTCCCTCCCTCCCTTCCACTTTCACTCCCTCCCTCACTCTTTCCCTCCCTCTCCCTCTCCCTAGCTCTCTCTCTCGCTCTCCCTCTCTCTCTCTCTCTCTTCCCCTCCCTCCCTCCCTCCCTCCCTCCCTCCGCCTGTGTCTGACC
>NW_021822434.1:0-22500 GCF_901001165.1 Salmo trutta | reverse complement strand
TTTACCCTCCACTACTGGTGTGTACTGTTAGAGTCAGTGTGTTTACCCTCCACTACTGGTGTGTACTGTTAGAGTCAGTGTGTTTACCCTCCACTACTGTACTGTTAGAGTCAGTGTGTTTACCCTCCACTACTGGTGTGTACTGTTAGAGTCAGTGTGTTTACCCTACACTACTGGTGTGTACTGTTAGAGTCAGTGTGTTTACCCTCCACTGCTGGTGTGTACTGTTAGAGTCAGTGTGTTTACCCTCCACTACTGTACTGTTAGAGTCAGTGTGTTTACCCTCCACTGCTGGTGTGTACTGTTAGAGTCAGTGTGTTTACCATCCACTACTGTACTGTTAGAGTCAGTGTGTTTACCCTCCACTACTGGTGTGTACTGTTAGAGTCAGTGTGTTTACCCTCCACTACTGGTGTGTACTGTTAGAGTCAGTGTGTTTACCCTCCACTACTGTACTGTTAGAGTCAGTGTGTTTACCCTCCACTACTGGTGTGTACTGTTAGAGTCAGTGTATTTACCCTACACTACTGGTGTGTACTGTTAGAGTCAGTGTGTTTACCCTCCACTGCTGGTGTGTACTGTTAGAGTCAGTGTGTTTACCCTCCACTACTGTACTGTTAGAGTCAGTGTGTTTACCCTCCACTGCTGGTGTGTACTGTTAGAGTCAGTGTGTTTACCCTCCACTACTGTACTGTTAGAGTCAGTGTGTTTACCCTCCACTACTGGTGTGTACTGTTAGAGTCAGTGTGTTTACCCTCCACTACTGGTGTGTACTGTTAGAGTCAGTGTGTTTACCCTCCACTACTGTACTGTTAGAGTCAGTGTGTTTACCCTCCACTACTGTACTGTTAGAGTCAGTGTGTTTACCCTCCACTACTGTACTGTTAGAGTCAGTGTGTTTACCCTCCACTACTGTACTGTTAGAGTCAGTGTGTTTACCCTCCACTGCTGGTGTGTACTGTTAGAGTCAGTGTGTTTACCCTCCACTACTGGTGTGTACTGTTAGAGTCAGTGTGTTTACCCTCCACTACTGTACTGTTAGAGTCAGTGTGTTTACCCTCCACTACACTGCTGGTGTGTACTGTTAGAGTCAGTGTGTTTACCCTCCACCACTGGTGTGTACTGTTAGAGTCAGTGTGTTTACCCTCCACTACTGGTGTGTACTGTTAGAGTCAGTGTGTTTACCCTCCACTGCTGGTGTGTACTGTTAGAGTCAGTGTGTTTACCCTCCACTACTGGTGTGTACTGTTAGAGTCAGTGTGTTTACCCTCCACTACTGTACTGTTAGAGTCAGTGTGTTTACCCTCCACTACTGTACTGTTAGAGTCAGTGTGTTTACCCTCCACTACTGTACTGTTAGAGTCAGTGTGTTTACCCTCCACTACTGTACTGTTAGAGTCAGTGTGTTTACCCTCCACTACTGTACTGTTAGAGTCAGTGTGTTTACCCTCCACTACTGTACTGTTAGAGTCAGTGTGTTTACCCTCCACTGCTGGTGTGTACTGTTAGAGTCAGTGTGTTTACCCTCCACTGCTGGTGTGTACTGTTAGAGTCAGTGTGTTTACCCTCCACTGCTGGTGTGTACTGTTAGAGTCAGTGTGTTTACCCTCCACTACACTGCTGGTGTGTACTGTTAGACTCAGTGTGTTTACCCTCCACTACTGTACTGTTAGAGTCAGTGTGTTTACCCTCCACTACTGTACTGTTAGAGTCAGTGTGTTTACCCTCCACTGCTGGTGTGTACTGTTAGAGTCAGTGTGTTTACCCTCCACTACACTGCTGGTGTGTACTGTTAGAGTCAGTGTGTTTACCCTCCACTACTGTACTGTTAGAGTCAGTGTGTTTACCCTCCACTACTGTACTGTTAGAGTCAGTGTGTTTACCCTCCACTGCTGGTGTGTACTGTTAGAGTCAGTGTGTTTACCCTCCACTACACTGCTGGTGTGTACTGTTAGAGTCAGTGTGTTTACCCTCCACTACTGTACTGTTAGAGTCAGTGTGTTTACCCTCCACTACACTACTTGTGTGTACTGTTAGAGTCAGTGTGTTTACCCTCCACTGCTGGTGTGTACTGTTAGAGTCAGTGTGTTTACCCTCCACTGCTGGTGTGTACTGTTAGAGTCAGTGTGTTTACCCTCCACTGCTGGTGTGTACTGTTAGAGTCAGTGTGTTTACCCTCCACTGCTGGTGTGTACTGTTAGAGTCAGTGTGTTTACCCTCCACTGCTGGTGTGTACTGTTAGAGTCAGTGTGTTTACCCTCCACTGCTGGTGTGTACTGTTAGAGTCAGTGTGTTTACCCTCCACTACTGTACTGTTAGAGTCAGTGTGTTTACCCTCCACTACTGTACTGTTAGAGTCAGTGTGTTTACCCTCCACTACTGTACTGTTAGAGTCAGTGTGTTTACCCTCCACTGCTGGTGTGTACTGTTAGAGTCAGTGTGTTTACCCTCCACTACTGGTGTGTACTGTTAGAGTCAGTGTGTTTACCCTCCACTACTGTACTGTTAGAGTCAGTGTGTTTACCCTCCACTACTGTACTGTTAGAGTCAGTGTGTTTACCCTCCACTGCTGGTGTGTACTGTTAGAGTCAGTGTGTTTACCCTCCACTACTGGTGTGTACTGTTAGAGTCAGTGTGTTTACCCTCTCACTACTGGTGTGTACTGTTAGAGTCAGTGTGTTTACCCTCCACTACTGTACTGTTAGAGTCAGTGTGTTTACCCTCCACTACTGTACTGTTAGAGTCAGTGTGTTTACCCTCCACTACTGTACTGTTAGAGTCAGTGTGTTTACCCTCCACTGCTGGTGTGTACTGTTAGAGTCAGTGTGTTTACCCTCCACTGCTGGTGTGTACTGTTAGAGTCAGTGTGTTTACCCTCCACTGCTGGTGTGTACTGTTAGAGTCAGTGTGTTTACCCTCCACTGCTGGTGTGTACTGTTAGAGTCAGTGTGTTTACCCTCCACTGCTGGTGTGTACTGTTAGAGTCAGTGTGTTTACCCTCCACTACTGGTGTGTACTGTTAGAGTCAGTGTGTTTACCCTCCACTACTGTACTGTTAGAGTCAGTGTGTTTACCCTCCACTACTGTACTGTTAGAGTCAGTGTGTTTACCCTCCACTACACTACTGGTGTGTACTGTTAGAGTCAGTGTGTTTACCCTCCACTACTGTACTGTTAGAGTCAGTGTGTTTACCCTCCACTACTGTACTGTTAGAGTCAGTGTGTTTACCCTCCACTACTGTACTGTTAGAGTCAGTGTGTTTACCCTCCACTACTGTACTGTTAGAGTCAGTGTGTTTACCCTCCACTGCTGGTGTGTACTGTTAGAGTCAGTGTGTTTACCCTCCACTACTGTACTGTTAGAGTCAGTGTGTTTACCCTCCACTACTGTACTGTTAGAGTCAGTGTGTTTACCCTCCACTACACTACTGGTGTGTACTGTTAGAGTCAGTGTGTTTACCATCCACTACTGTACTGTTAGAGTCAGTGTGTTTACCCTCCACTACTGTACTGTTAGAGTCAATGTGTTTACCCTCCACTACTGTACTGTTAGAGTCAGTGTGTTTACCCTCCACTACTGTACTGTTAGAGTCAGTGTGTTTACCCTCCACTGCTGGTGTGTACTGTTAGAGTCAGTGTGTTTACCCTCCACTACTGTACTGTTAGAGTCAGTGTGTTTACCCTCCACTACTGTACTGTTAGAGTCAGTGTGTTTACCCTCCACTGCTGGTGTGTACTGTTAGAGTCAGTGTGTTTACCCTCCACTGCTGGTGTGTACTGTTAGAGTCAGTGTGTTTACCCTCCACTACTGGTGTGTACTGTTAGAGTCAGTGTGTTTACCCTCCACTACTGGTGTGTACTGTTAGAGTCAGTGTGTTTACCCTCCACTACTGTACTGTTAGAGTCAGTGTGTTTACCCTCCACTACTGGTGTGTACTGTTAGAGTCAGTGTGTTTACCCTCCACTACACGTGTGCTTGAGCTCGAGTCTGTGTGTGACATGCAATCTGCCAATATCCTGTTAGTAATATCCTGTTAGTAATATCCTGTTAGTAATATCCTGTTAGTAATATCCTGTTAGTAATATCCTGTCAGTAATATCCTGTTAGTAATATCCTGTCAGTAATATCCTGTTAGTAATATCCTGTTAGTAATATCCTGTTAGTAATATCCTGTTAGTAATATCCTGTTAGTAATATCCTGTTAGTAATATCCTGTTAGTAATATCCTGTTAGTCATATCCTGTTAGTAATATCCTGTTAGTAATATCCTGTCAGTAATATCCTGTTAGTAATATCCTGTCAGTAATATCCTGTTAGTAATATCCTGTTAGTAATATCCTGTCAGTAATATCCTGTTAGTAATATCCTGTTAGTAATATCCTGTCAGTAATATCCTGTTAGTAGATGTAGGTCTCTGATAGGTCTGTTAGTAATATCCTGTTAGTAATATCCTGTTAGTAATATCCTGTTAGTAATATCCTGTTAGTAGATGTAGGTCTATGATATGTCTGTTAGTAATATCCTGTTAGTAATATCCTGTTAGTAATATCCTGTTAGTAATATCCTGTTAGTAATATCCTGTCAGTAATATCCTGTTAGTAATATCCTGTTAGTAATATCCTGTTAGTAATATCCTGTTAGTAATATCCTGTCAGTAATATCCTGTTAGTAATATCCTGTTAGTAATATCCTGTCAGTAATATCCTGTTAGTAATATCCTGTTAGTAATATCCTGTTAGTAGATGTAGGTCTCTGATATGTCTGTTAGTAATATCCTGTCAGTAATATCCTGTTAGTAATATCCTGTTAGTAATATCCTGTTAGTAATATCCTGTCAGTAATATCCTGTTAGTAATATCCTGTTAGTAATATCCTGTTAGTAATATCCTGTTAGTAATATCCTGTCAGTAATATCCTGTTAGTAATATCCTGTTAGTAATATCCTGTTAGTAATATCCTGTCAGTAATATCCTGTTAGTAGATGTAGGTCTCTGATATGTCTGTTAGTAATATCCTGTTAGTAATATCCTGTTAGTAATATCCTGTTAGTAATATCATGTCAGTAATATCCTGTCAGTAATATCCTGTTAGTAATATCCTGTTAGTAATATCCTGTTAGTAATATCCTGTCAGTAATATCCTGTCAGTAATATCCTGTTAGTAATATCCTGTTAGTAATATCCTGTTAGTAATATCCTGTCAGTAACATCCTGTTAGTAATATCCTGTTAGTAATATCCTGTTAGTAATATCCTGTTAGTAATATCCTGTTAGTAATATCCTGTCAGTAATATCCTGTTAGTAATATCCTGTCAGTAATATCCTGTCAGTAATATCCTGTTAGTAATATCCTGTCAGTAATATCCTGTTAGTAATATCCTGTTAGTAATATCCTGTTAGTAATATCCTGTCAGTAATATCCTGTTAGTAATATCCTGTCAGTAATATCCTGTCAGTAATATCCTGTTAGTAATATCCTGTCAGTAATATCCTGTTAGTAATATCCTGTTAGTAATATCCTGTTAGTAATATCCTGTCAGTAATATCCTGTTAGTAATATCCTGTTAGTAATATCCTGTTAGTAATATCCTGTTAGTAATATCCTGTCAGTAATATCCTGTTAGTAATATCCTGTTAGTAATATCCTGTTAGTAATATCCTGTCAGTAATATCCTGTTAGTAATATCCTGTTATTAGATGTAGGTCTCTGATATGTCTGTGTGATATTATGTTCTACCTCACCAATAAAGGCTACCCAACATTACATAACTACATTTAACAGGTAGGCTACCCAACATTACTTAACTACATTTAACAGGTAGGCTCCCCTACCTACCGATGAGGAGCTCCAAGGATTGAATGGGCTCTCGAGTGGCGTAGCGGTCTAAGGCCCTGCATCTCAGTGCTTGAGGTGTCACTACAGACACCCTGGTTCGATTCTAGGCTGTATCACAACTGGCTGTGATTGGGAGTCCCATAGGGCGGTGTACAATTGGCCCAGCGTCGTCTGGGTTTGGCAGGTGTAGGCCGTCATTGTAAATAAGAATTTGTTCTTAACTAACTTGCCTAATTAAAACTTCTTAAGGATCCAACATTTTTTTTCATTTTTTTGCCTAAAATGACATACTCAAATCTAACTGCCTGTAGCTCAGGCCCTGAAGCAAGGATATGCATATTATTGGTACCATTTGAAAGGAAACACGTTGAAGTTTGTGGAAATGTTAAAGGAATGTAACACAATAGATCTGGTAGAAGATAATACAAAGAAAACACAACCGTTCTTTTGTATTTTTTTCGTACCATCATCTTTGAAATGCAAGAGAAAGGCCATAATGTATTATTCCAGCCCATGCGCAATTTCGATTTTGGCCACTAGACGGCAGCAGTGTATATACAATGATTTTGACTGATCCTATGAACCTGTTCAAAGAGGCGTCACTACAGACACCCTGGTTCGAATTCAGGCTATATCACAACCGGCCGTGATTGGGAGTTCCATAGGGTGGCGCACAATTAGCCCAGCGTCGCCCGGGTTTGACCTGGGTAGGCTGTCATTGTAAATAAGAATTTGTTCTTAACTGACTTGCCTAGTTAAATAAATTAAAATTCACTCGGAACAAAAAGGACAGAAAAGAGGAGGGACTAACCTGGGGTGTATTCATTAGTGCACACAGTAGCAAACCCTAATAAAACGTTTCGCTAAGGACAATGTTTTTGCAACGAAAACGAGGGCTTTCAGGTGGCTTCGTTCCGTTTGATTCCTAGTGAAAAAAACGCTGAATTTGTATAATAAGAAACAGTGATGTTTGTAGGCAAAGTGTTTTGCTGCGGTATGGACTAATGAACGCAGCCCATGTTTTGTATTGTGTTGGGTTTTGGACCTCAGGAGGTTATGGGAAGAGTAGCTCTTGTTGGTAAATGCTAATATGAATCATAATGAACTGAAACACCAAAACATTGTTTCTAAACTACTCTTTCCTGTCTCCTCCCTGGTCCTCCAACGGCCCATAATCCACTGTTCCTCCTCACTGTGAAAAATGACAGTTGGAACCCATCAACAAGGTATGTTCTCTTCCCCTGAACACACGTGTGTGTGTGTGTGTGTGTGTGTGTGTGTGTGTGTGTGTGTGTGTGTGTGTGTGTGTGTGTGTGTGTGTGTGTGTGTGTGTGTGTGTGTGTGTGTGTGTACAGACAGAGAGAGGTGATAAAAGAGGAGCAGGTGTCAAATCACCAGTTACCCAGCCTTGACTCTGCTGTCAGATCTCAGTGGGCACAGTCCATCTCCTGTGTATGCTCTAGTGTCAACTGACACACACACATAAACACACCACACACACACCACACACCACACACAAACAGACACAGACAGACACTTTGTTATTTTAATCAGCTGAATAAGAGGTTCTTCATTTCATATTCATGTCAATAATTTTGTCCTGCATGACTGTCTTTGTCTCTGATTAGAATCGTGATTGCGGAGGGAGTGAGGGAGGGAGGGAGGGAGAGAGGGAGTGAGGGAGGGAGTGAGGGAGGGAGGGAGGGAGGGAGGGAGGGAGGGAGAGAGGGAGAGAGGGAGGGAGGGAGGGAGGGAGGGGAAGTTGAAAAGAAAACAATGTTTATAAACATCATCATTCCCTTAAGCGTTGTCATTCTAACCTTCATCCCTCTTCAAATCTCTCTCTCTCCCTGACACACACACATACACTCTCTCTCTCTCTCTCCCTGACACACACACTCTTTCTCTCTTGCTCTTTCTCTCTCCCTGACACTCACTCTCTCTCTCTCTCTCTCTCTCTCTCTCTCTCTCTCTCTCTCTCTCTCTTGCTTTCTCTCTGTTTCTCTCTCTTGCTTTCTCTCTGTTTCTCTCTCACTCTATCTGTCCCTTTCTCTTACTTTTTCTCCCTCCATCTCACCCTCTCTCTCCCTATATCTCTCTCACCCCAACTCCTAGAGATAGCTTTCGATTCATCTTGTATGATTTCCTTGTGTGTTGGTTAATTCATAAGCAGTTTGTCCAGTTGACTGAGCCTGCTTTAGCCTCACATGAAATATATATATATATATATATATATATATATATATATATATACAGTCGTGGCCAAAAGTTTTGAGAGTTACACAAATATTAATTTTCACAAAGTCTGCTGCCTCAGTTTGTATGATGGCAATTTGCAAATACTCCAGAATGTTATGAAGAGTGATCAGATGAATTGCAATTAATTGCAAAGTCCCTCTTTGCCATGCAAATGAACTGAATCCCCAAAAAACATTTCCACTGCATTTCAGCCCTGCCACAAAAGGACCAGCTGACATCATGTCAGTCATTCTCTCGTTAACACAGGTGTGACTGTTGACAAGGACAAGGCTGGAGATCACTCTGTCAAGCTGATTGAGTTCGAATAACAGACTGGAAGCTTCAAAAGGAGGGTGGTGCTTGGAATCATTGTTTTCCTCTATCGACCATGGTTACCTGCAAGGAAACATGTGCCGTCATCATTGCTTTGCACAAAAAGGGCTTCACAGGCAAGGATATTGCTGCCAGTAAGATTGCACCTAAATCAACCATTTATCGTATCATCAAGAACTTCAAGGAGAGCGGTTCAATTGTTGTGAAGAAGGCTTCAGGGTGCCCAAGAAAGTCCAGCAAGTGCCAGGACCGTCTCCTAAAGTTGATTCAGCTGCGGGATCGGGGCACCACCAGTACAGAGCTTGCTCAGGAATGGCAGCAGGCAAGTGTGAGTGCATCTGCACGCACAGTGAGGCGAAGAATTTTGGAGGATGGCCTGGTGTCAAGAAGGGCAGCAAAGAAGCCACTTCTCTCCAGGAAAAACATCAGGGACAGACTGATATTCTGCAAAAGGTACAGGGGTTGGACTGCTGAGGACTGGGGCAAAGTCATTTTCTCTGATGAATCCTTTTTTCGATTGTTTGGGGCATCCGGCAAAAACCTTGTCTGGAGAATACAAGGTGAGCGCTAGCATAAGTCCTGTGTCATGCCAACAGTAAAGCATCCTGAGACCATTCATGTGTGGGGTTGCTTCTCAGCCAAGGGAGTGGGCTCACTCACAAATTTGCCTAAGAACACAGCCATGAATAAAGAATGGTACCAACACATCCTCCGAGAGCAACTTCTCCCAACCATCCAGGAACAGTTTGGTGATGAACAATGCCTTTTCCAGCATGATGGAGCACCTTGCCATAAGGCAAAAGTGATAACTAAGTGGCTCGGGGAACAAAACATCGATATTTTGGGTCCATGGCCAGGAAATTCCCCAGACCTTAATCCCATTGAGAACTTGTGGTCAATCCTCAAGAGGCGGGTGGACAAACAAAAACCCACAAATTCTGACAAACTCCAAGCATTGATTATGCAAGAATGGGCTGCCATCAGTCAGCATGTGGCCAAGAAGTTAATTGACAGCATGCCAGGGCGGATTGCAGGGGTCTTGAAAAAGAAGGGTCAACACATCAAATATTGACTCTTTGCATCAACTTCATGTAATTGTCAATAAAAGCCTTTGACACGTATGAAATTGTAACGGCTGTCGTGAGAGAGAGTGGACCAAAACGCAGCGGAGTTAGTGTTCATCATATTTAATTATTAAATGGAACACTATACAACTACAAAATAAGAAACTGACAGCCAAACAGTCCTGTCAGGTGAAACACAATGACAGAAACAATTACCCACAAAACCCCAACGGAAAAACATGCACTTATGTGTGACTCCCAATTAACAACAACGAACTTCAGCTGTGCCTGATTGGGAGCCACACACGGCCCAAAACAAAGAAATACAAAAACATAGAAACAGAACATAGAACGCCCACCCAATGTAACATCCTGGCCTAACCAAAATAAAGAACCAAAAAACCCTCTCTATGGCCAGGGCGTTACAGAAATGCTTGTAATTATACTTCAGTATTCCATAGTAACATCTGACAAAAATATCTAAAGAAAATGAAGCAGCAAACTTTGTGGAAATTAATATTTGTGTCATTCTCAAAACCTTTGGCCACGACTGTACACAGTTGAAGTCGGAAGTTTAAATACACCTTAGCCAAATACATTTTAACTCAGTTTTTCACAATTCCTGACATTTAATCCTAGTAAAAATTCCCTGCCTTAGGTCAGTTAGGATCACCACTTATTTTAAGAATGTGAAATGTCAGAATAATAGTAGAGAGAATGATTTATTTCATCTTTTATTTCTTTCATCACATTCCCAGTGGGTCAGAAGCTTACATACACTCAATTAGTATTTGGTAGCATTGCCTTTAAATTGTTTAACTTGGGTCAAACGTTTCGGGTAGCCTTCCACAAGCTTCCCACAAAAAGTTGGGGGAATTTTGACACATTCCTCCTGACAGAGCTGGTGTAACTGAGTCAGGTTTGTAGGCCTCCTTGCTCGCACATGCTGTTTCAGTTCTACATTCAAATTTTCTATAAGATTGAGGTCGAGGCTTTGTGATGGCCACTCCTACACCTTGACTTTGTTGTCCTTAAGCCATTTTGCCACAACTTTGGAAGTATGCTTGGGGTCATTGTTCATATGGAAGACCTATTCGCGACCAATCTTTAACTTCCTGACTGATGTCTTGAGATGTTGCTTCAATATTTCCACATAATTTTCCTCCCTTATGATGCCATCTATTTTGTGAAGTGCACCAGTCCCTCCTGCAGCAAAGCACCCCCACAACATGATGCTGCCACACACGTGCTTCACGGTTGGGATGGTGTTCTTCGGCTAGCAAGCCTCCCCCTTTTTCCTCCAAACATAACGATGGTCATTATGGCCAAACAGTTCTATTTTTGTTTCATCAGAGGACATTTTTCCAAAAAGTACGATCTTTGTCCCCATGTGCAGTTATAAACCGTAGTCTGGCTTTTTTATGGTGGTTTTGGAGCAGTGGCTTCTTCCTTGCTGAGCGGCCTTTCAGGTTATATCGATATAGGACTCTTTTTACTGTGGATATAGATACTTTTCTACCTGTTTCCTCCAGCATCTTCACAAGGTCCTTTGCTGTTGTTCTGGGATTTTCGCACCAAAGTGTGTTCATCTCTAGGAGACAAAACGCGTCTCCTTCCTGAGCGGTATGACAGCTGTGTGGTCCCATGGTGTTTATACTTGGGTACTATTGTTTCTTCAGATGAACGTGGTACCTTCAGGCGTTTGGAAATTGCTCCCAAGGATGAACCAGACTTGTGTAGGTCTACCATTCTTAGGTCTTGGCTGATTTCTTTTGATTTTCCCATGATGTCAAGCAAAGAGGCACTGAGTTTGAAGGTATGCCTTGGAATACATACACAGGTACACCTCCAATTGACTCAAATTATGTCAATTAGCCTATCAGAAGCTTCTAAAGCCATGACATAATTTTCTGGAATTTTCCAAGCTGTTTAAAGGCACAGTCAACTTAATGTATGTGAACTTCTGACCCACTGGAATTGTAATACAGTGAATTATAAGTGAAATAATCTGTCTGTAAACAATTGTTGGAAAAATTACTTGTGTCATGCACAAAGTAGATGTCCTAACCGACTTGCCAAAACTATAGTTTGTTAACAAGAAATTTGTGGAGTGGTTGAAAAACGAGTTTTAATGACTCCAACCTGGGTGCATGTAAACTTATGACTTCAACTGTATATATATATATAAATATATAAATATATATATATAAAGAGAGAGGAAAGAGAGAGGAAAGAGAGAGAGAGAGCGAGAGAGAGAGAGAGAGAGAGAGAGAGAGAGGGGGAGAGAGAGAGAGAGAGAGAGAGAGAGAGAGAGAGAGAGAGAGAGAGAGAGGGGGAGAGAGAGAGAGAGAGAGAGGTTAGATGAGTTTGGAATGAAGGTGTTTCTCTGTACTGCTGATTGCTACAGGGAATGAGGATGTTTACAAAGTCAAAATAGGACTATGAAAAGAAAAATCGAAAGAACTTTGATGCGTACTGTGGGCACACGCTGATGACGTCAGGGAGTTGTGCTGAGATGAGTCATCATGTGTGATGCTGTGTTGATAACCGAGTGGGAAGGTGGTAATTACCTGTTGTGATGTAGGAAATACCAGTTGTTTGCATTCGCATGCTTTGAACTCGTTGAGAAATGCTGATTGGCTAATGGCAAACAAGCTGCGTCTACCATAAACAAAGAATACAGCTATCATGCTAACAAATTACAGTGTTCAAACAACATATTTAATAGATTGTTTTTTATAAATAGTGTTGTGTTGTTGCATTTAACTGCCGATAATGCTGCTATCCAGGTCCTTTCCTTAGTAAGTGACGTCAGGGTGTGGGAGAAGTGGAAGCTCAGGGATGATAGATGAGATTCTCAGTAGTAATTATCAGTTGGAGGGGCGTTAAAGTGGCTTTTTCCCAGTCGTATCTGATAAATACCATCTTCCCATTTAGTTTTGAACACAGCATTACGACACACGCTCTTAAGGGAAAGGGGGGAGGATGGAGGGAAGAGAATGAAGGAGGGGCAGAGAGAGGGGGAAGAGGAGGAGGAGGGAAGGAGGGAGGATATTTGTGTTCCTCCACTGAAAAAGGAAGTATACTGTCACTACCTTACAGTCTGACGATGCTATACACTAGTCTGACGATGCTATACACTAGTCTGACGATGCTATACACTAGTCTGACGATGCTATACACTAGTCTGACGATGCTATACACTAGTCTAAAGATGCTATACACTAGTCTGAGGAAAAAACAGGATGTCTTTTGCACACGCAATTACCATAAAAAATGGGAATTGAGAGTAATCCTGCCATCCCTCCATCTCCCTTCTTCCTTATCTAATATATCTCCCTTTCCATCCCTCCATCTCCCTTCTTCCTTATCTAATATATCTCCCTTTCCATCCCTCCATCTCCCTTCTTCCTTATCTAATATATGTCCCTTTCCATCCCACCTTTTCTTCCCTGTGAGACTCCTATTAGCTCCCAGTCAGATCTAATGCCTAGGCTTAAGCTCAGTGGCCTAACACAGTCTCCTCTTCTCCTTCTTTTTTTCATTTTTTTTTTTATTAATTTAACCTTTATTTTACTAGGCAGTTAAGAACAAATTCTTACTTACAATGACGGCCTACCTCGGCCAAACCCTGATGACTCTGGGCCAATTGTGCGCCACCCTATGGGACTCCCAATCACGGCCGGATGTGATGCAGCCTGGATTCAAACCAGGGGCTGCAGTGACGCCTCTTGCACTGAAATGCAGTGCCTTAGATCTCTACGCCACTCGGGACACTCCTTCTTCTCCTTCTTCTCCTTCTTCTCCTTCTTCTCCTTCTCCTTCTCCTTCTTCTCCTTCTTCTCCTTCTTCTCCTTCTCCTTCTTCTCCTTCTCCTTCTTCTCCTTCTCCTTCTTCTCCTTCTTCTCCTTCTCCTTCTCCTTCTCCTCCTTCTCCTTCTTCTCCTTCTTCTCCTTCTTCTCCTTCTCCTTCTTCTTCTTCTCCTTCTTCTCCTTCTTCTCCTTCTCCTTCTCCTTCTCCTCCTTCTCCTTCTTCTCCTTCTTCTCCTTCTTCTCCTTCTTCTCCTTCTCCTTCTCCTTCTTCTCCTTCTCCTTCTTCTCCTTCTTCTCCTTCTTCTTCTCTCATCTTCCTCTACTTCTTCAGGGCCGCGTTCCAAATGGAACCCTGTTCTCCTGTTTAGTGCACTTATTTTGACCAGGTTCCATACATAGGGAATAGGGTGCCGTTGACTAACGCAGTCAGATCCACTGTCTCGTGGACTAGCCGAAGGGCATCGCTGGAGATCATTTGAGATCAGACTCTCTGATTACATTTCTGGCTGTATCAATGGAGGATCAATAGAGGAATGAGAGTTTCATGTACCTTTACAGTATGTCATTTAACCCCTTATTACAGTTTAATGTACCTTTACAGTATCTCATTTAACCCCTTATTACAGTTTAATGTACCTTTACAGTATGTCACCTAACCCCTTATTACAGTTTAATGTACCTTTACAGTATCTCATTTAACCCCTTATTACAGTTTAATGTACCTTTACAGTATGTCACCTAACCCCTTATTACAGTTTAATGTACCTTTACAGTATGTCACCTAACCCCTTATTACAGTTTAACCCCTTCCTACACTCAGACAGGCTGGGGCACAAATGGCCCATAGGGACAGGGGGGATTTCTGTGGATGTGAACTGAAATTCACCTGCTATGGCTAGCTCTTGGCTCACGTCTTGGCTAGCTATGAAATCCAATTTCTCTAGTTTCAAGCATCTTGTGTAAAGTATAAATGTTTCCCTGACTATCTCTCTCTCTCTCCCTGACACACACACATACACTCTCTCTCTCTCTCTCCCTGACACACACACTCTTTCTCTCTTGCTCTTTCTCTCTCCCTGACACTCACTCTCTCTCTCTCTCTCTCTCTCTCTCTCTCTCTCTCTCTCTCTCTCCCTCTCTCTCTCTCTCCCTCTCTCTCTCTCTCTCTCTCTCTCTCTCTCTCTCTCTCTCTCTCTCACACACACACTCTCTCTCTCTCTATCTCCCTGACACTCTCTCTCAATTCAATTCAATTTAAGGGCTTTATTGGCATGGGAGACATATGTTAACATTGCCAAAGCAAGTAAAGCAGATAATTAATAAAAGTGAAATAAAAAGTTGTTTTTTTTTATTGTGAAATAAACAATAAAAATGAACAGTAAACAATAAACAAGAAAAAATACATTTAAAATGTCATATTATGTGCAAATAGTTAAATTACAAAAGAGAAAATAAATATTGCATTTACAATGGTGCTTGTTCTTCACTGGTTGCCCTTTTCTTGTGGAAACAAGTCACACATCTTGCTGCTGTGATGGCACACTGTGGTATTTCACCTATTAGTTTATCAAAATTGAATTTGTTTTCAAATTCTTTATGGATCTGTGTAATCTGAGGGAAATATGTGTCTCTAATATGGTCATACATTTGGCAGGAGGTTAGGAAGTACAGTTCAGTTTCCACCTCATTTTGTGGGCAGTGTGTCCATAGCCTGTCTTCTCTTGAGAGGCAGGTCTGTCTATGGTGGCCTTTCTCAATAGCAAGGTTATGCTCACTGAGTCTGTACATAGTCAAAGCTTTCCTTAAGTTTGGGTCAGTCACAGTGGTCAGGTATTCTGTCAGTAATTCTCTTTATGTTTTCTCATGATTTGTTTGGGTGTAATTGTATTGCTGTCCTGGGCAGTGGCGGGTTTAGGTATAGACGACATGGGCAGCCGCCCAGGGCGGCATCTTGCCGGGGGCGGCATGGGGCTCCCGCACAAAAAAACTAAATTAAACTTCAAATTAAAAATAAATATTCAGAATGGTGACATTTGCGCGATCGGTTTTCTATCGCTTATTTGCACGTCACGTCAATGATATCATGTCACCGTGTGGGACTGTGGGTCAATTAACCTTGTCGGAGTGGGCGCCCTGATTCTAGTTTGGGAGCTAGGCAGGCTACTGCCTGGGAAGGTCTCCCACTCAGGAGTACGAGATTGGGAAGGGGGCGGAGGTAGGTTGACCTCAGGTCTCCCCACTGGAAGCCCACGGTAGGGGGAGCGGGGGAATCTATCAAATATCGCACCACTAACTTTGTACAGTACTCATGCAATAGGTAATGCAATTAGTTGTTAAATTGAGTTTGCGTGTTTCTTGTTTGAAGTGCAGTAGTGTAATGATCAGGTTCTCTTCTTTAGAAGTGTGTTGTTCTATTTGTGTATTAGTGTGATATAGGATTTGTGCAATTTACTTTTATTTGTGTGTTTTTTTTGGGGGGGGGGGTTCACCCAGGGAGCCATACAAGCTAGAACTGCCACTGGTCCTGGGGGTCTGTGGGGTGTGTTTGTGTTTGTGAACAGAGCCCCAGGACCAGCTTGCTTAGGGGACTCTTCTCCAGGTTCATCTCTCTGTAGGTGAAGGCTTTGTTATGGAAGGTTTGGGAATCGCTTGCTTCCTCTCTCTATATATCTCTCTCTCTATCTCTCTCCTCTCTCTTCTCTCTCTCTATCCCCGTCTCTCTCTCTATAGGGTGTGCTGGCCAGGCTAACCGACTGTCTGTTGTGTCGGTGGTCGTGTCGCTCATGTCTGTTGTGGTGTTGGGAGTGCTGCTTTCCGCCCAGTGATGAGGAGGTGGAGATACTGGGACCCTTCCCTGCTCAGACCCCCTCCTGGCTGTGAGTTAACACACACACATAAACACACACACATGCATGGACACACACATAAACACACACACATAAACACACACACACATAAACACACACACATGCATGGACACACACATAAACACACACACATGCATGGACACACACATAAACACTCACACATGCATGGACACACACATTAACACACACACATAAGCACACACACATGCATGGACACACACATAAACACACACACATGCATGGACACACACATAAACACTCACACATGCTTGGACACACACATTAACACACACACATAAGCACACACACATGCATGGACACACACATAAACACTCACACATGCATGGACACACACATAAACACTCACACATGCATGGACACACACATTAACACACACACATAAACACTCACACATGCATGGACACACACATTAACACACACACATAACGCACAAGCGGACGGACGGCTGCACACACACACACACAAGCAGACATGCATGAACGAAAGCACACTCACGCACACATGCCCACATGCACACAACGTTCACTTGTCCAGTTGTGTTAAATCAGTCTCAGGAAGTAGAAGGAGACACTTTATCAAATCAAATGTATTTATATAGCCCTTCGTACATCAGCTGATATCTCAAAGTGCTGTACAGAAACCCAGCCTAAAACCCCAAACAGCAAGCAATGCATGTGAAAGAAGCACAGTGGCTAGGAAAAACTCCCTAGGAAAAACTCCCTAGAAAGGCAAAAAACCTAGGAAGAAACCTAGAGAGGAACCAGGCTACGAGGGGTGGCCAGTCCTCTTCTGGCTGTGCCCGGGTGGATATTATAACAGAACATGGTCAAGATGTTAAAATGTTCATAAATGACCAGTATGGTCAAATAATAATAATCATAGTAGTTGTCGAGGGTGCAACAAGCACGTCCGGTGAACAGGTCAGGGTTCCATATCCGCAGGCAGAACAGTTGGAACTGGAGCAGCAGCACGGCCAGGTGGACTGGGGACAGCAAGGAGTCATCATGCCAGGTAGTCCTGAGGCATGGTCCTAGGGCTCAGGTCCTCCGAGAGAAAGAAAGAAAGAAAGAAAGAAAGAAAGAAAGAGAGAAAGAGAGAATTAGAGAGAGCATATTTAAATTCACACAGGACACCGGATAAGACAAGAGAAATACTCCAGATATAACAGACTGACCCTAGCCCCCCGACACATAAACTACTGCAGCATAAATACTGGAGGCTGAGACAGGAGGGATCAGAAGACACTGTGGCCCCATCCGATGATACCCCCGGACAGGGCCAAACAGGCAGGATATAACCCCACCCACTTTGCCAAAGCACAGCCCCCACACCACTAGAGGGATGTCTCCAACCACCAACTTACCGTCCTAAGACAAGGCCGAGTATAGCCCACAAAGATCTCCGCCACAGCACAACCCAAGGGGGGGGGGCGCCAACCCAGACAGGAAGACCACGTCAGTGACTCAACCCACTCAAGTGACGCACCCCTCCCATGGACGGCATGGAAGAACACCAGTAAGCCAGTGACTCAGCCCCTGTAAAAGGGTTAGACGCAGAGAATCCCAGTGGAGAGAGGGGAACCGACAAGGCAGAGACAGCAAGGGCGGTTCGTTGCTCCAGCCTTTCCGTTCACCTTCACACTCCTGGGCCAGACTATACTTAATCATAGGACCTACTGAAGAGATAAGTCTTCAGTAAAGACTTAAAGGTTGAGACTGAGTCTGCGTCTCTCACATGGGTAGGCAGACCATTCCATAAAAATGGAGCTCTATAGGAACCTATTCCAACAGGGCTGTGGATATAGTCAATCATCATTACAGATTATTACCAGGTCTGTCAATGCCCCCTGTTCCGTGCTGTAATGGAACAGTCCAACCCCCCTGTTCTGTGGCGTAATGGAATAGTCCAAACCCCCCTGTTATGTGCTGTAATGGAACAGTCCAAACCCCCCTGTTCTGTGGTGTAATGGAACAGTCCAACCCCCCTGTTCTGTGGCGTAATGGAACAGTCCAGCCACCCTGTTCTGTGGTGTAATGGAACAGTCCAACCCCCCTTTTCTGTGGCGTAATGGAACAGTCCAGCCCCCCTGTTCTGTGGTGTAATGGAACAGTCCAACCCCCCTGTTCTGTGGCGTGATGGAACAGTCCAGCCACCCTGTTCTGTGGTGTAATGGAACAGTCCAACCCCCCTGTTCTGTGGCGTGATGGAACAGTCCAACTCCCCTGTTCTGTGGTGTAATGGAACAGTCCAGCCCCCATGTTCTGTGGCGTAATGGAACAGTCCAGCCACCCTGTTCTGTGGTGTAATGGAACATTTCAACCCCCCTTTTCTGTGGCGTTATAGTACAGTCCAGCCACCCTGTTCTGTGGTGTAATGGAACAGTCCAACCCCCCTGTTCTGTGGCGTAATGGAACAGTCCAGCCCCCCTGTTCTGTGGTGTAATGGAACAGTTCAGCCACCCTGTTCTGTGGCGTAATGGAACAGTCCAGCCACCCTGTTCTGTGGCGTAATGGAACAGTCCAACTCCCCTGTTCTGGGGCGTAATGGAACAGTCCAACTCCCCTGTTCTGGGGTGTAATGGAACAGTCCAGCCCCCATGTTCTGCTAGTCTCTCTAGGGACCTGATGTTGACGTCAGCACTCTGGGTGAGCTCATTCTGTGGTTGAGAGGGTGTGTGTGTGACAGAGACCAAAGGTCTGGCTGGAGCACTGTTCTACTGATTAAGATAGACATGTTGGAGACACACACACACTGTACCGATACTGTTGTCTCTCAGGAGTAGTAACAGCATGGCATGTGATACAGACCATATACCAGTATTAACCTGCTTATTATCATGGAGACTCAGTCTGAGATACAGACCATATACCAGTATTTACCTGCTTATTATCATGGAGACTCAGTCTGAGATACAGACCATATACCAGTATTAACCTGCTTATTATCATGGAGACTCAGTCTGAGATACAGACCATATACCAGTATTAACCTGCTTATTATCATGGAGACTCAGTCTGCCTCCCAAATGAAACACAAGTTCCTAAATAGTGCACTTATTTTGACCAGAGGCCTATTGACTCTTTTAAAAACATGAGGTGTCTCTGTCCCCCTCCACCCACCCCCACTCTCTATTGGTTTCACCTAAGTTCATTTCCCTCTTCTCCTCTCCTCTTCTCCCTCCCTCCTCTCCTAAAGCCATGTGTTTTAGATTGCCCTGTTACCTTGACAACTATCTCCCTGCGAGCTGTCGCCATGGACACAAAGGGTCCTTGATGATCCCCAAGGGATGGCTGGGAATTAGGTGTCCAGTACAAAGTCCTGAAGGAAGGAAGGAAGGAAGGAAGGAAGGAAGGAAGGAAGGATGGATGGATGGAGGGAGGTGGAGAGAGAGAGAGAGGGGAAGGGAGGGAGCTAGGGAGGGATGGGGGAGAGAGAGAGAGAGAGAGAGAGAGAGAGAGAGAGGGAGAGGGAGAGAGAGAGGGAAAACAATAAAATGAGTAAAACATGTTTGTGCAGATTCCTCTCAGCATTGGCCAGCGATAGTAAAGGGGTAATCCAGGATTCCAAACACAACAAGCGGTCACCTCGTCACCTGTTTTGGTAAATAGCTGAGAGATGAGGCTGGAGAAGAGGATGGAACAATCCCTGATCGTTCCTCTGATGGTGTTTTAATAGAACTAAATTCCCTCTGAGCAGAACAGAACAGAAGCCCCAGACAGGATGCAGTCTCATGTTATCATGTCCTGACTGACTACTGTCATTACACTACCGTACAATGTGTTTATTTGTGTGTGTGTGTGCGTGTGCGTGTGCGTGTGTGTGTGTTGATTTTTGTGACGGCAGAGACAAATGGAATAATAGGCGACAGGGAAAAATAAGGACAAGGACATGGACCTGTCATCAGGAGAAGATGTGTCTGTTCCTAGAGAAGGACCTGTCATCAGGAGAAGATGTGTCTGTTCCTACAGAAGGACCTGTCATCAGGAGAAGATGTGTCTGTTCCTACAGAAGGACATGGACCTGTCATCAGGAGAAGATGTGTCTGTTCCTACAGAAGGACATGTCATCAGGAGAAGATGTGTCTGTTCCTACAGAAGGACCTGTCATCAGGAGAAGATGTGTCTGTTCCTACAGAAGGACATGGACCTGTCATCAGGAGAAGATGTGTCTGTTCCTACAGAAGGACATGTCATCAGGAGAAGATGTGTCTGTTCCTACAGAAGGACCTGTCATCAGGAGAAGATGTGTCTGTTCCTACAGAAGGACCTGTCATCAGGAGAAGATGTGTCTGTTCCTACAGAAGGACCTGTCATCAGGAGAAGATGTGTCTGTTCCTAGAGAAGGACCTGTCATCAGGAGAAGTTATGTCTGTTCCTAGAGAAGGACCTGTCATCAGGAGAAGTTATGTCTGTTCCTAGAGAAGCCCCTGTCATCAGGAGAAGATGTGTCTGTTCCTAGAGAAGGACCTGTCATCAGGAGAAGATGTGTCTGTTCCTAGAGAAGGACCTGTCATCAGGAGAAGATGTGTCTGTTCCTAGAGAAGGACTTGTCATCAGGAGAAGATGTGTCTGTTCCTACAGAAGGACATGGCATCAGGAGAAGATATGTCTGTTCCTAGAGAAGGACCTGTCATCAGGAGAAGATGTGTCTGTTCCTAGAGAAGGATGTGTCATCAGGATAAGTTGTGTCTGTTCCTACAGAAGGACCTGTCATCTGGAGAAGTTATGTCTGTTCCTACAGAAGGACCTGTCATCAGGAGAAGATGTGTCTGTTCCTACAGAAGGACCTGTCATCAGGAGAAGATGTGTCTGTTCCTAGAGAAGGACCTGTCATCAGGAGAAGATGTGTTTGTTCCTACAGAAGGACCTGTCATCAGGAGAAGATGTGTCTGTTCCTAGAGAAGGATGTGTCATCAGGATAAGTTGTGTCTGTTCCTACAGAAGGACCTGTCATCAGGAGAAGTTGTGTCTGTTCCTACAGAAGGACATGGACCTGTCATCGGGAGAAGATGTGTCTGTTCCTACAGAAGGACCTGTCATCAGGAGAAGATGTGTCTGTTCCTAGAGAAGGACTTGTCATCAGGAGAAGATGTGTCTGTTCCTACAGAAGAACCTGTCATCAGGAGAAGTTATGTCTGTTCCTAGAGAAGGACCTGTCATCAGGAGAAGTTATGTCTGTTCCTAGAGAAGTACCTGTCATCAGGAGAAGATGTGTCTGTTCCTAGAGAAGGACCTGGCATCAGGAGAAGTTGTGTCTGTTCCTACAGAAGGACATGTCATCAGGAGAAGATGTGTCTGTTCCTACAGAAGGACCTGTCATCAGGAGAAGATGTGTCAGTTCCTACAGAAGGACATGGACCTGTCATCAGGAGAAGTTGTGTCTGTTCCTACAGAAGGACCTGTCATCAGGAGAAGTTGTGTCTGTTCCTACAGAAGGACATGTCATCAGGAGAAGATGTGTCTGTTCCTACAGAAGGACCTGTCATCAGGAGAAGATGTGTCTGTTCCTGCAGAAGGACATGGCTCACTAATAGAATGGGTCAGCAGTTATTAGAGATATTCTGGTGTAAAGTGTCAGCAGTTATTAGAGATATTCTGGTGTAAAGTGTCAGTAGTTATTAGAGATATTCTGGTGTAAAGTGACAGTAGTTATTAGAGATTTTCTGGTGTAAAGTGTCAGTAGATATTAGAGATATTCTGGTGTAAAGTGTCAGTAGTTATTATAGATATTCCGGTGTAAAGTATCAGTAGTTATTAGAGATATTCTGGTGTAAAGGGTCAGTAGTTATTAGAGATATTCTGGTGTAAAGTGTCAGTAGTTATTAGAGATATTCTGGTGTAAAGTGTCAGTAGTTATTACATATTTTCTGGTGTAAAGTGTCAGTAGTTATTAGAGATATTCTGGTGTAAAGTGTCAGTAGTTATTAGAGATATCCCAGGATAAAGTGTCAGTAGTTATTAGAGATATTCTGGTGTAAAGTGTCAGTAGTTATTAGAGATATTCTGATGTAAAGTGTCAGTAGTTATTAGAGATATTCTGGTGTAAAGTGTCAGTAGTTATTAGAGATATCCCAGGATAAAGTGTCAGTAGTTATTAGAGATATTCTGGTGTAAAGTGTCAGTAGTTATTAGAGATATCCCAGGGTAAAGTGTTAGTAGTTATTAGAGATATTCTGATATAAATTGTCAGTAGTTATTAGAGATATTCTGATATAAATTGTCAGTAGTTATTAGAGATATTCTGATATAAATTGTCAGTAGTTACTAGAGATATTCTGATATAAATTGTCAGTAGTTATTAGAGATATTCTACATCAGCTGCATAGTGGCT
>NW_021822433.1:0-27376 GCF_901001165.1 Salmo trutta | reverse complement strand
GCTCTAGGCTGTTTAACCACTTCCCGTTGTCACAGGAAGTTCTTACTCAACACACGTTGTCTTTGGGGTAGACATAAACAGAATCCTGAATAAGAAGTCTCTACTTTAAGAATTGACTGAGTAACAGATGGTTGAGTTGCGTGATTTTCACTATGTGCACGTAATATGACAATAGCTCTAGGCTGTTTTAACCACTTCCCGTTGTCACAGGAAGTTCTTACTCAACACACGTTGTCTTTGGGGTAGACATAAACAGAATCCTGAATAAGAAGTCTCTACCTTAAGAATTGACTGAATGACAGATGGTTGAGTTGTGTGATTTTCACTATATGCAGGATGACCATATGACAATAGCTCTAGGCTGTTTTTAACCACTTCCGGTTGTCACAGGAAGCTCTTGCTTCACACACGTTGTCTTTGGGGTAGACATAAACAGAATCCTGAATAAGAAGCCTCTACCTTAAGAATTGACTGAATGACAGATGGTTGAGTTGTGTGATTTTCACTATATGCAGGTTGTCCATATGACAATAGCTCTAGGCTGTTTTAACCACTTCCCGTTGTCACAGGAAGTTCTTACTCAACACACGTTGTCTTTGGGGTAGACATAAACAGAATCCTGAATAAGAAGTCTCTACCTTAAGAATTGACTGAGTAACAGATGGTTGAGTTGCGTGATTTTCACTATGTGCACGTAATATGACAATAGCTCTTGGGTGTTTTTAACCACTTCCGGTTGTCACAGGAAGCTCTTGCTTCACACACGTTGTCTTTGGCGTAGACATAAACAGAATCCTGAATAAGAAGTCTCTACCTTAAGAATTGACTGAGTAACAGATGGTTGAGTTGCGTGATTTTCACTATGTGCACGTAATATGACAATAGCTCTAGGCTGTTTTAACCACTTCCCTTTGTCACAGGAAGTTCTTACTCAACACACGTTGTCTTTGGGGTAGACATAAACAGAATCCTGAATAAGAAGTCTCTACCTTAAGAATTGACTGAATGACAGATGGTTGAGTTGCGTGATTTTCACTATATGCGGAATGACCATATGACAATAGCTCTAGGCTGTTTTTAACCACTTCCGGTTGTCACAGGAAGCTCTTGCTTCACACACGTTGTCTTTGGGGTAGACATAAACAGAATCCTGAATAAGAAGCCTCTACCTTCAGAATTGACTGAATGACAGATGGTTGAGTTGCGTGATTTTCACTATATGCAGGTTGTCCATATGACAATAGCTCTAGGCTGTTTTAACCACTTCCCGTTGTCACAGGAAGTTCTTACTCAACACACGTTGTCTTTGGGGTAGACATAAACAGAATCCTGAATAAGAAGTCTCTACCTTAAGAATTGACTGAGTAACAGATGGTTGAGTTGCGTGATTTTCACTATGTGCACGTAATATGACAATAGCTCTTGGGTGTTTTTAACCACTTCCGGTTGTCACAGGAAGCTCTTGCTTCACACACG
The DNA here is from genome assembly GCF_901001165.1 of Salmo trutta. NCBI lineage: Eukaryota > Metazoa > Chordata > Actinopteri > Salmoniformes > Salmonidae > Salmo > Salmo trutta. The sequence goes on along the minus strand of NW_021822433.1, from coordinate 25,900 downwards.
TTGTCTTTAGGGTAGACATAAACGGAATCCTGAATAAGAAGTCTCTACCTTAAGAATTGACTGAGTAACAGATGGTTGAGTTGCGTGATTTTCACTATCTGCAGGTGGCAATATGACAATAGCTCTAGGCTATTTTTAACCACTTCCGGTTGTCACAGGAAGCTCTTGCTTCACACACGTTGTCTTTGGTGTAGACATAAACAGAATCCTGAATAAGAAGTCTCTACCTTAAGAATTGACTGAGTAACAGATGGTTGAGTTGCGTGATTTTCACTATCTGCAGGTGGCAATATGACAATAGCTCTAGGCTATTTTTAACCACTTCCGGTTGTCACAGGAAGCTCTTGCTTCACACACGTTGTCTTTGGGGTAGACATAAACAGAATCCTGAATAAGAAGCCTCTACCTTAAGAATTGACTGGATGACAGATGGTTGAGTTGCGTGATTTTCACTATATGCAGGTTGATCATATGACAATAGCTCTAGGCTGTTTTAACCACTTCCCGTTGTCACAGGAAGTTCTTACTCAACACACGTTGTCTTTGGGGTAGACATAAACAGAATCCTGAATAAGAAGTCTCTACCTTAAGAATTGACTGAGTAACAGATGGTTGAGTTGCATGATTTTCACTATATGCAGGTTGTCCATATGACAATAGCTCTAGGCTGTTTTAACCACTTCCCGTTGTCACAGGAAGTTCTTACTCAACACACGTTGTCTTTGGGGTAGACATAAACAGAATCCCAAATAAGAAGTCTCTACCTTAAGAATTGACTGAGTAACAGATGGTGTAGTTGCGTGATTTTCACTATATGCAGGATGACCATATGACAATAGCTCTAGGCTGTTTTTAACCACTTCCGGTTGTCACAGGAAGCTCTTGCTTCACACACGTTGTCTTTGGGGTAGACATAAACAGAATCCTGAATAAGAAGCCTCTACCTTAAGAATTGACTGGATGACAGATGGTTGAGTTGCGTGATTTTCACTATATGCAGGTTGACCATATGACAATAGCTCTAGGCTGTTTTAACCACTTCCCGTTGTCACAGGAAGTTCTTACTCAACACACGTTGTCTTTGGGGTAGACATAAACAGAATCCTGAATAAGAAGTCTCTACCTTAAGAATTGACTGAGTAACAGATGGTTGAGTTGCGTGATTTTCACTATGCGCACGTAATATGACAATAGCTCTAGGCTGTTTTAACCACTTCCCGTTGTCACAGGAAGTTCTTACTCAACACACGTTGTCTTTGGGGTAGACATAAACAGAATCCTGAATAAGAAGTCTCTACCTTAAGAATTGACTGAGTAACAGATGGTTGAGTTGCGTGATTTTCACTATGCGCACGTAATATGACAATAGCTCTAGGCTGTTTTAACCACTTCCCGTTGTCACAGGAAGTTCTTACTCAACACACGTTGTCTTTGGGGTAGACATAAACAGAATCCTGAATAAGAAGTCTCTACCTTAAGAATTGACTGAATGACAGATGGTTGAGTTGCGTGATTTTCACTATATGCAGTATGACCATATGACAATAGCTCTAGGCTGTTTTTAACCACTTCAGGTTGTCACAGGAAGCTCTTGCTTCACAAACGTTGTCTTTGGGGTAGACATAAACAGAATCCTGAATAAGAAGCCTCTACCTTAAGAATTGACTGAATGACAGATGGTTGAGTTGCGTGATTTTCACTATATGCAGGTTGTCCATATGACAATAGCTCTAGGCTGTTTTAACCACTTCCCGTTGTCACAGGAAGTTCTTACTCAACACACGTTGTCTTTGGGGTAGACATAAACAGAATCCCGAATAAGAAGTCTCTACCTTAAGAATTGACTGAGTAACAGATGGTGTAGTTGCGTGATTTTCACTATGTGCACGTAATATGAAAATAGCTCTTGGGTGTTTTTAACCACTTCCGGTTGTCACAGGAAGCTCTTGCTTCACACACGTTGTCTTTGGGGTAGACATAAACAGAATCCTGAATAAGAAGCCTCTACCTTAAGAATTGACTGAATGACAGATGGTTGAGTTGCGTGATTTTCACTATATGCAAGTTGTCCATATGACAATAGCTCTAGGCTGTTTTAACCACTTCCCGTTGTCACAGGAAGTTCTTACTCAACACACGTTGTCTTTGGGGTAGACATAAACAGAATCCTGAATAAGAAGTCTCTACCTTAAGAATTGACTGAGTAACAGATGGTTGAGTTGCGTGATTTTCACTATGTGCACGTAATATGACAATAGCTCTTGGGTGTTTTTAACCACTTCCGGTTGTCACAGGAAGCTCTTGCTTCACACACGTTGTCTTTGGGGTAGACATAAACAGAATCCTGAATAAGAAGTCTCTACCTTAAGAATTGACTGAGTAACAGATGGTTGAGTTGCGTGATTTTCACTATGCGCACGTAATATGACAATAGCTCTAGGCTGTTTTAACCACTTCCCGTTGTCACAGGAAGTTCTTACTCAACACACGTTGTCTTTGGGGTAGACATAAACAGAATCCTGAATAAGAAGTCTCTACTTTAAGAATTGACTGAGTAACAGATGGTTGAGTTGCGTGATTTTCAAGTTTTTTTTTTTTTTGCAAGTTGCAATCATGTAATACAGAAATAAACCGATTTTCAAAAACAAGGTCTAAGTCATGTTTGAGTCACTCTGTAAGTACCATTTTGCTGTACTGTTTAATCTCGATGAAAGGAACATTGTTGACACTTTTCAGCAAGTTGCAATCATGAAATACAGAAATAAACCGTTTTTCACAAACAAGGTCTAAGTCATGTTTGATGCACTCTTTAAGTACCATTTTTGCTGTACTGCTTAACCTGTTAGGGTATAGGGGGCAGTATTGAGACTTTTTGAAAAAAGATGTGCCCATTTTTAAATGCCTCCTACACCTACCCAGTAACTACAATATGCATATACTTATTATATATGGATAGAAAACACCCTAAAGTTTCAAAAACTGTTTGAATGGTGTCTGTGAGTATAACAGAACTCATTTGGCAGGCAAAACCCTGAGACAGATTCTGACAGGAAGTGGATACCTGATGTGTTGAATTGACTTTGAGCCTATGCCATTGAAAAACAAAGGGGGTGAGGTATATTCTGGCACTTCCTATTGCTTCCACAAGATGTCCCCAGCCTTTACAAAGTGTTTTGAGTGTTCTACAGTGAGATCTGACCGAATAAGAGCCATGGAACGTGATGGTCCATCATTCACCCTGGCGCGCGATTTGATGGTGGGTACTCTCATTCCGAAACGTTTTAAAAGAAAACCCAATGGTCCGCCTTGAATTTTATTCATGTTCTGGTTAAAAAAGGCCCTAATGATTTATGCGATACAACGTTTGACATGTTTGAACGAACGGAAATATATTTTTTCCGTTCTTGAAGTGAAGTCAAGTCCGGCTGGCTTAGATCATGCGCTACAACACGGAGGTTTTTCGACATAAATGATGAGCTTTTTTGAACAAAACTACATTCGTTATGGACCTGGGACTCTTTGGAAGTGACATCTGATGAAGAGAATCAAAGGTAATGGATTATTTATATAGTATTTTCGATTTTAGATTCCTCCAACATGGCGGTTAGTCTGTATCGCGATGCGTATTTTTCTGGCGCAGTGCTCAGATTATTGCAAAGTGTGATTTCCCAGTAAGGTTAATTTAAAATCTGACAAGTCCATTGCGTTCAAGAGATGTAAATCTATAATTCTTTGAATGACAATATAATATTTTAGCAATGTTTTGTAATATTAATTAATTATTTTGTCGTCATGACTTGACTGCCGGTATTGGAGGGAAACGATTTCCTGAAGATCAACGCCATAGTAAAACACTGTTTTTAGATATAAATATGAACTTGATAGAACTAAAAATGCATGCATTGTCTAACAAAATGTCCTAGGAGTGTCATCTGATGGAGATTGTAAAAGGTTAGTGCATAATTTTAGCTGATTGTATGGTTTTGGTGAAGCCTGTCTTTGAATCGACAATGCATTGCACACCGCTATTGTCAATGTACTCTCCTAACATAACCTAACTTTATGCTTTCCCCGTAAAACCTTTTTGAAATCGGTAAACGTGGTTAGATTAAGAAGATGTTTATCTTTCAAAGGCTGTAAGTTAGTTGTATGTTTGAGAAATTTGAATTTGTACATTTATTTGGTTTCAAATTTGCCGCTCTTGAAATGCACCTGCAGTTGATAGGGTGCGCCACGGGGGGAACGCTAACATCCCAGGTAGCCTCAAGAAGTTCATCAGGATGATAGGAACACTGTGGACACTTTTCAGCAAATTGCAATCATAAAATACAGAGATAAACAGTTTTTCAAAAACAAGGTCAAAGTCATGTTTGAGTCACTCTGTAAGTACCATTTTGCTGTACTGTTTAATCTCGATGAAAGGAACATTGTTGACACTTTTCAGCAAGTTGCAATCATGAAATACAGAAATAAACAGTTTTTCAAAAACAAGGTCTAAGTCATGTTTGAGTCACTCTGTAGGTACCATTTTGCTGTACTGTTTAATCTCGATGAAATGAACATTGTTGACACTTTTCAGCAAGTTGCAATCATGTAATACAGAAATAAACACTTTTTCAAAAACAAGGTCATTCTGTTAAGTACCATTTTGCTGTACTGTTTAAACTCGATGAAAGGAACACTGTTGACACTTTTCAGCAAGTTGCATTCATGAAATACAGAAATAAACCGTTTTTCAAAAACAAGGTCAAAGTCATGTTTGAGTCACTCTGTAAGTACCATTTTGCTGTACTGTTTAAACTCGATGAAAGGAACACTGTTGACACTTTTCAGCAAATTGCAATCATAAAATACAGAGATAAACAGTTTTTCAAAAACAAGGTCAAAGTCATGTTTGAGTCACTCTGTAAGTACCATTTTGCTGTACTGTTTAATCTCGATGAAAGGAACATTGTTGACACTTTTCAGCAAGTTGCAATCATGAAATACAGAAATAAACCGTTTTTCACAAACAAGGTCTAAGTCATGTTTGATGCACTCTGTAAGTATCGTTTTTGCTGTACTGCTTAATCAGGATGATAGGAGCACTGTTGACACTTTTCAGCAAGTGCAATCATGTAATACAGAAATAAACACTTTTTCAAAATCAAGGTCATTCTGTTAAGTACCATTTTGCTGTATTGTTAAAACTCGATGAAAGGAATACAGAAATAAACAGTTTTTCAAAAACAAGGTTTGAGTCACTCTGTAAGTACCATTTTGCTGTACTGTTTAATCTCGATGAAAGGAACATTGTTGACACTTTTCAGCAAGTTGCAATCATGAAATACAGAAATAAACCGTTTTTCACAAACAAGGCCTAAATCATGTTTGATGCACTCTGTAAGTACCGTTTTTGCTGTACTGCTTATTCAGGATGATAGGAACACTGTTGACACTTTACAGCAAGTTGCAATCATGTAATACAGAAATAAACAGTTTTTCAAAAACAAGGTCACTCTGTTAAGTACCATTTTGCTGTACTGTTTAAACTCGATGAAAGGAACACTGTTGACACTTTTCAGCAAGTTGCAATGATGAAATACAGAAATAAACAGTTTTTCAAAAACAAGGTCAAAGTCATGTTTGAGTCACTCTGTAAGTACCATTTTGCTGTACTGTTTAATCTCGATGAAAGGAACATTGTTGACACTTTTCAGCAAGTTGTAATCATGAAATACAGAAATAAACAGTTTTTCACAAACAAGGTCTAAGTCATGTTTGATGCACTCTGTAAGTACCATTTTTGCTGTACTGCTTAATCAGGATGATAGGAGCACTGTTGACACTTTTCGGCAAGTTGCAATCATGTAATACAGAAATAAACAGTTTTTCAAAAACAAGGTCAAAGTCATGTTTGAGTCACTCTGTAAGTACCATTTTGCTGTGCTGTTTAAACTCGATGAAAGGAACACTGTTGACACTTTTCAGCAAATTGCAATCATAAAATACAGAGATAAACAGTTTTTCAAAAACAAGGTCAAAGTCATGTTTGAGTCACTCTGTAAGTACCATTTTGCTGTACTGTTTAATCTCGATGAAAGGAACATTGTTGAAACTTTTCAGCAAGTTGCAATCATGAAATACAGAAATAAACCGATTTTCAAAAACAAGGTCTAAGTCATGTTTGAGTCACTCTGTAAGTACCATTTTGCTGTACTGTTTAATCTCGATGAAAGGAACATTGTTGACACTTTTCAGCAAGTTGCAATCATGAAATACAGAAATAAACCGTTTTTCACAAACAAGGTCTAAGTCATGTTTGATGCACTCTGTAAGTACCATTTTTGCTGTACTGCTTAACCTGTTAGGGTATAGGGGGCAGTATTGAGACTTTTTGAAAAAAGATGTGCCCATTTTTAAATGCCTCCTACACCTACCCAGTAACTACAATATGCATATACTTATTATATATGGATAGAAAACACCCTAAAGTTTCAAAAACTGTTTGAATGGTGTCTGTGAGTATAACAGAACTCATTTGGCAGGCAAAACCCTGAGACAGATTCTGACAGGAAGTGGATACCTGATGTGTTGAATTGACTTTGAGCCTATGCCATTGAAAAACAAAGGGGGTGAGGTATATTCTGGCACTTCCTATTGCTTCCACAAGATGTCCCCAGCCTTTACAAAGTGTTTTGAGTGTTCTACAGTGAGATCTGACCGAATAAGAGCCATGGAACGTGATGGTCCATCATTCACCCTGGCGCGCGATTTGATGGTGGGTACTCTCATTCCGAAACGTTTTAAAAGAAAACCCAAATGTCCGCCTTGAATTTTATTCATGTTCTGGTTAAAAAAGGCCCTAATGATTTATGCGATACAACGTTTGACATGTTTGAACGAACGGAAATATATTTTTTCCGTTCTTGAAGTGAAGTCAAGTCCGGCTGGCTTAGATCATGCGCTACAACACGGAGGTTTTTCGACATAAATGATGAGCTTTTTTGAACAAAACTACATTCGTTATGGACCTGGGACTCTTTGGAAGTGACATCTGATGAAGAGAATCAAAGGTAATGGATTATTTATATAGTATTTTCGATTTTAGATTCCTCCAACATGGCGGTTAGTCTGTATCGCGATGCGTATTTTTCTGGCGCAGTGCTCAGATTATTGCAAAGTGTGATTTCCCAGTAAGGTTAATTTAAAATCTGACAAGTCCATTGCGTTCAAGAGATGTAAATCTATAATTCTTTGAATGACAATATAATATTTTAGCAATGTTTTCTAATATTAATTAATTATTTTGTCGTCATGACTTGACTGCCGGTATTGGAGGGAAACGATTTCCTGAAGATCAACGCCATAGTAAAACACTGTTTTTAGATATAAATATGAACTTGATAGAACTAAAAATGCATGCATTGTCTAACAAAATGTCCTAGGAGTGTCATCTGATGGAGATTGTAAAAGGTTAGTGCATAATTTTAGCTGATTGTATGGTTTTGGTGAAGCCTGTCTTTGAATCGACAATGCATTGCACACCGCTATTGTCAATGTACTCTCCTAACATAACCTAACTTTATGCTTTCCCCGTAAAACCTTTTTGAAATCGGTAAACGTGGTTAGATTAAGAAGATGTTTATCTTTCAAAGGCTGTAAGTTAGTTGTATGTTTGAGAAATTTGAATTTGTACATTTATTTGGTTTCAAATTTGCCGCTCTTGAAATGCACCTGCAGTTGATAGGGTGCGCCACGGGGGGAACGCTAACGTCCCAGGTAGCCTCAAGAAGTTTTAACCTGTTATGGCTAGGGGGCAGTATTTTCACGGCTGGATAAAAAACGTACCCGATTTAATCTGATTATTAGTCCTGCCCAGAAACTGGAATATGCATATAATTATTAGCTTTGGAGAGAAAACACTCCAAAGTTTCTGAAACTGTTTGAATGGTGTCTGTGAGTATAACAGAACTCCTATGGCAGGCAAAAACCTGAGATGCTTCTGTTCAGGAAGTACCCTGTCTGAACATTTCTTGCCCTTCTTTATTATCTCTATCGTTTACAAAGGATCTCTGCTGTTACGTGACAATTCACACGTCTCCAATGAGGTCTCATAGCCCGGGAAAAACAGGAATGACGTAATTCAAAGCCCTGGCTGAAACAAAGGAGAGCAAAAGCTAAGTGGTCACTCAATGGTCTAAGCCTTAGGCGCGTGACACGCCCCGCCCCCGGCTTTCGGTTTTTTCCTCAGTTTACAGACAGGCAGATTCCCGTTCGGAATATTATCGCTTCTCTACGAGATAAATTGCATAAATATTGGTTTTAAACAGCGGTTGACATGCTTCGAAGTACGGTAATGGAATATTTAGAAATTTTTTGTCATATTTTGCGTCATGCTCGTGGCCGAGATTTAGCGTTGGGATAGTGTCTAGAACGCACGAACAAAACGTCGCTGTTTGGATATAACGATGGATTATTTGGGACCAAACCTACATTTGTTATTGAAGTAGAAGTCCTGGCAGTGTATTCTGATGAAGAACAAGCAAGGTAAGAACATTTTTCTTATAGGAAATGTGATTTTGGTGAAGGCTAAACTTGCAGGGTGTCTAAATAGCTAGCCCTGTAACGCCGGGCTATGTACTTAGATTATTGCAAAATGTGCTTCATCCGAAAAGCTATTTTAAAATCGGACATATCGAGTGCATAGAGGAGTTCTGTATCTATAATTCTTAAAATAATTGTTATGCTTTTTGTGAACGTTTATCGTGAGTAATTTAGTAAAATCACCGGAAGTGTTCGGTGGGAATGCTAGTTCTGAACGTCACATGCTAATGTAAAAAGCTGGTTTTTGATATAAATATGAACTTGATTGAACAGACATGCATGTATTGTATAACACAATGTCCTAGGTGTGTCATCTGATGAAGATCATCAAAGGTTAGTGCTGCATTTAGCTATGGTTTGGGTTTATGTGACATGATATGCTAGCTTGAAAAATGGCTGTGTGATTATTTCTGGCTGGGTACTCTGCTGACATAATCTAATGTTTTGCTTTCGCTGTAAAGCCTTTTTGAAATCGGACAGTTTGGTTAGATAAAGGAGAGTCTTGTCTTTAAATAGCTGTAAAATAGTCATATGTTTGAAAAGTGTAAGTTTTCGGATTTAGAGGAGTTTGAATTTCGCGCCCCGCCCATCATTGGATATTGGAGCAGACGTTCCGCTAGCGGAACGTGTAGATGTAAGAGGTTTTAACAGAGTGACCTTGTTTTTGAAAAACGGTTTATTTCTGTATTACATGATTGCAACTAGCTGTAAAGTGTCAACAGTGTTCCTATCATCCTGAATAAGCAGTACAGCAAAAACGGTACTTACTGAGTGCATCAAACATGATTTAGGCCTTGTTTGTGAAAAACGGTTTATTTCTGTATTTCATGATTGCAACTTGCTGAAAAGTGTCAACAGTGTTCCTTTCATCGAGTTTAAACAGTACAGCAAAATGGTACTTAACAGAATGACCTTGTTTTTGAAAAACTGTTTATTTCTGTATTACATGATTGCAACTTGCTGAAAAGTGTCAACAGTGCTCCTATCATCCTGAATAAGCAGTACAGCAAAAATGGTACTTACAGAGTTCATCAAACATGACTTAGACCTTGTTTGTGAAAAACGGTTTTTTTCTGTATTTCATGATTGCAACTTGCTGAAAAGAGTCAACAGTGTTCCTTTCATCGAGTTTAAACAGTACAGCAAAATGGTACTTAACAGAGTGACCTTGTTTTTGAAAAACGGTTTATTTCTGTATTACATGATTGCAACTAGCTGTAAAGTGTCAACAGTGTTCCTATCATCCTGAATAAGCAGTACAGCAAAAACGGTACTTACAGAGTGCATCAAACATGACTTAGACCTTGTTTGTGAAAAACGTTTTTTTTCTGTATTTCATGATTGCAACTTGCTGAAAAGTGTCAACAGTGTTCCTTTCATCGAGTTTAAACAGTACAGCAAAATGGTACTTAACAGAGTGACCTTGTTTTTGAAAAACTGTTTATTTCTGTATTACATGATTGCAACTAGCTGTAAAGTGTCAACAGTGTTCCTATCATCCTGAATAAGCAGTACAGCAAAAACGGTACTTACTGAGTGCATCAAACATGATTTAGGCCTTGTTTGTGAAAAACGGTTTATTTCTGTATTTCATGATTGCAACTTGCTGAAAAGTGTCAACAATGTTCCTTTCATCGAGATTAAACAGTACAGCAAAATGGTACTTACAGAGTGACTCAAACCTTGTTTTTGAAAAACTGTTTATTTCTGTATTCCTTTCATCGAGTTTAAACAGTACAGCAAAATGGTACTTAACAGAATGACCTTGATTTTGAAAAACTGTTTATTTCTGTATTACATGATTGCACTTGCTGAAAAGTGTCAACAGTGCTCCTATCATCCTGATTAAGCAGTACAGCAAAAATGGTACTTACAGAGTGCATCAAACATGACTTAGACCTTGTTTGTGAAAAACGGTTTATTTCTGTATTTCATGATTGCAACTTGCTGAAAAGTGTCAACAATGTTCCTTTCATCGAGATTAAACAGTACAGCAAAATGGTAGTTACAGAGTGACTCAAACATGACTTTGACCTTGTTTTTGAAAAACGGTTTATTTCTGTATTTCATGATTGCAACTTGCTGAAAAGTGTCAACAATGTTCCTTTCATCGAGATTAAACAGTACAGCAAAATGGTAGTTACAGAGTGACTCAAACATGACTTTGACCTTGTTTTTGAAAAACTGTTTATTTCTGTATATCATGATTGCAACTTACTGAAAAGTGTCAACAGTGTTCCTTTCATCGAGTTTAAACAGTACAGCAAAATGGTACTTAACAGAGTGACCTTGTTTTTGAAAAACTGTTTATTTCTGTATTACACGATTGCAACTAGCTGTAAAGTGTCAACAGTGTTCCTATCATCCTGAATAAGCAGTACAGCATAAACGGTACTTACTGAGTGCATCAAACATGATTTAGGCCTTGTTTGTGAAAAACGGTTCATTTCTGTATTTCATGATTGCAACTTGCTGAAAAGTGTCAACAATGTTCCTTTCATCGAGATTAAACAGTACAGCAAAATGGTACTTACAGAGTGACTCAAACCTTGTTTTTGAAAAACTGTTTATTTCTGTATTCCTTTCATCGAGTTTAAACAGTACAATCAAAATGGTACTTAACAGAATGACCTTGATTTTGAAAAAGTGTTTATTTCTGTATTACATGATTGCACTTGCTGAAAAGTGTCAACAGTGCTCCTATCATCCTGATTAAGCAGTACAGCAAAAATGGTACTTACAGAGTGACTCAAACATGACTTAGACCTTGTTTTTGAAAAACGGTTTATTTCTGTATTTCATGATTGCAACTTGCTGAAAAGTGTCAACAATGTTCCTTTCATCGAGATTAAACAGTACAGCAAAATGGTACTTACAGAGTGACTCAAACATGACTTAGACCTTGTTTTTGAAAAACTGTTTATTTCTGTATTTCATGATTGCAACTTGCTGAAAAGTGTCAACAGTGTTCCTTTCATCGAGTTTAAACAGTACAGCAAAATGGTACTTAACAGAATGACCTTGTTTTTGAAAAAGTGTTTATTTCTGTATTACATGATTGCAACTTGCTGAAAAGTGTCAACAATGTTCCTTTCATCGAGATGAAACAGTACAGCAAAATGGTACTTACAGAGTGACTCAAACATGACTTAGACCTTGTTTTTGAAAAACTGTTTATTTCTGTATTTCATGATTGCAACTTGCTGAAAAGTGTCAACAGTGTTCCTTTCATCGAGTTTAAACAGTACAGCAAAATGGTACTTAACAGAATGACCTTGTTTTTGAAAAACTGTTTATTTCTGTATTACATGATTGCAACTTGCTGAAAAGTGTCAACAGTGCTCCTATCATCCTGAGTAAGCAGTACAGCAAAAATGGTACTTACAGAGTTCATCAAACATGACTTAGACCTTCTTTTTGAAAAACTGTTTATTTCTGTATTACATGATTGCAACTAGCTGTAAAGTGTCAACAGTGTTCCTATCATCCTGAATAAGCAGTACAGCAAAAACGGTACTTACAGAGTGCATCAAACATGACTTAGACCTTGTTTGTGAAAAACGGTTTTTTTCTGTATTTCATGATTGCAACTTGCTGAAAAGTGTCAACAATGTTCCTTTCATCGAGATTAAACAGTACAGCAAAATGGTACTTACAGAGTGACTCAAACATGACTTTGACCTTGTTTTTGAAAAACTGTTTATCTCTGTATTTTATGATTGCAATTTGCTGAAAAGTGTCAACAGTGTTCCTTTCATCGAGTTTAAACAGTACAGCAAAATGGTACTTAACAGAATGACCTTGTTTTGGAAGAAGTGTTTATTTCTGTATTACACGATTGCAACTTGCTGAAAAGTGTCAACAATGTTCCTTTCATCGAGATGAAACAGTACAGCAAAATGGTACTTACAGAGTGACTCAAACATGACTTAGACCTTGTTTTTGAAAAACTGTTTATTTCTGTATTTCATGATTGCAACTTGCTGAAAAGTGTCAACAATGTTTCTTTCATCGAGATGAAACAGTACAGCAAAATGGTACTTACAGAGTGACTCAAACATGACTTAGACCTTGTTTTTGAAAAACTGTTTATTTCTGTATTTCATGATTGCAACTTGCTGAAAAGTGTCAACAGTGTTCCTTTCATCGAGTTTAACCTCTCTAGGGTATGTGGGACGAAATCGTCCCACCTAGGTAACAGCCACTGAAATCCAGTGGCGCGATTTTTGAATCGTTAGAAATACTATTACTTCAATTTCTCAAACATATGACTATTTTACAGCTATTTAACCTGTCTGGGGTATGTGGGACGATTTCGTCCCACCTACGTAACAGCTACTGGAATTCCAGTGGCGCGATTTTTGAATCGTTAGAAATACTATAACTTCAATTTCTCAAACATATGACTATTTCACAGCTATTTAAAGACAAGAATCTCGTTAATCTAACCCCACTGTCCGATTTCAAAAAGGCTTTACAACGAAAGCAAAACATTAGATTATGTCAGCAGAGTGCCCAGCCAGAAAAAATCTGACACCCATTTTTCAAGCTAGCATATCATGTCACATAAACCCAAACCACAGCTAAATGCAGCACTAACCTTTGATGATCTTCATCAGATGACACACCTAGGACATTGTGTTATACAATACATGCATGTCTGTTCAATCAAGTTCATATTTATATCAAAAACCAGCTTTTTACATTAGCATGTGACGTTCAGAAAAAGCATAACCACCGCAAACTTCCGTTGAATTTACTAACAGTTTGCTAAATTACTCACGATAAACGTTCACAAAAAGCATAACAATTATTTTAAGAATTATAGATACATTACCCCTCTGCACTCGATATGTCCGATTTTAAAATAGCTTTTCGGATGAAGCACATTTTGCAATAATCTAAGTACATAGTCCGGCATTACAGGGCTAGCTATTTAGATACCCACCCAGGTCAGCCTCCACCAAAATCAAATTTCCTATAAGAAAAATGTTCTTACCTTGCTTGTTCTTCATCAGAATACACTGCCAGGACTTCTACTTCAATAACAAATGTTGGTTTGGTCCCAAATAATCCATCGTTATATCCAAACAGCGACGTTTTGTTCGTGAGTTCTAGAATGCTTTTTCACGGTCCCGCGCATGGCGCGTTGGCTTGTCAAAAATGTCTAAATATTCCATTACCGTACTTCGAAGCATGTCAACCGCTGTTTAAAACCAATTTTTATGCCATTTATGTCGTAGAGAAGTGATAATATTCCGACCGGGAGTATGCATTGAGCCTAAACAGCCGAATAAAATTTCTCCTCAGAAGCGACTCATGCACGCGCATCATTGAAAGGTCCTCCGAGCAGCCACTTACAAAAGGCGATAATATGTTTCAGCCTGAGGCTCCCTCGTAAACCTTCAGGTATTTCCCGGGCTCTGAGAGCCTATCGGAGCCCTGGGAATTGTCACGTTACAGCTAAGATCCTTACTTTTCAATAAAAAGAGGTAAGACGCACGACTCCTTGTCAGACAGGGTACTTCCTGCTTGAAACCTTGTCAGGTTTTTGCCTGCCATAGGAGTTCTGTTATACTCACAGACACCATTCAAACAGTTTTAGAAAATTCAGAGTGTTTTCTATCCAAACCTGAACAATAATATGCATATTCTAGCTTCTGAGTTGGTGTAGGAGGCAGTTAAAAATGGGAACATATTTTTCCAAAATTCTCAATACTGCCCCCTAGCCCAGACAGGTTAAAGACAAGAATCTCGTTAATCTAACCCCACTGTCCGATTTCAAAAAGGCTTTACAACGAAAGCAAAACATTAGATTATGTCAGCAGAGTGCCCAGCCAGAAAAAATCAGACACCCATTTTTCAAGCTAGCATATCATGTCACATAAACCCAAACCACAGCTAAATGCAGCACTAACCTTTGATGATCTTCATCAGATGACACACCTAGGACATTGTGTTATACAATACATGCATGTCTGTTCAATCAAGTTCATATTTATATCAAAAACCAGCTTTTTATATTAGCATGTGACGTTCAGAAAAAGCATAACCCCCGCAAACTTCCGGGGAATTTACTAACAGTTTGCTAAATTACTCACGATAAACGTTCACAAAAAGCATAACAATTATTTTAAGAATTATAGATACATTACTCCTCTATGCACTCGATATGTCCGATTTTAAAATAACTTTTCGGATGAAGCACATTTTGCAATAATCTAAGTACATAGCCCGGCATTACAGGGCTAGCTATTTAGATACCCACCCAGGTCAGCCTCCACCAAAATCACATTTCCTATAAGAAAAATGTTCTTACCTTGCTTGTTCTTCATCAGAATACACTGCCAGGACTTCTACTTCAATAACAAATGTTGGTTTGGTCCCAAATAATCCATCGTTATATCCAAACAGCGACGTTTTGTTCGTGAGTTCTAGACACTATCAGAATGCTTCTTCACGGTCCCGCGCATGACGCATTGGCGTGTCAAAAATGTCTAAATATTCCATTACCGTACTTCGAAGCATGTCAACCGCTGTTTAAAACCAATTTTTATGCCATTTATCTCGTAGATAAGTGATAATATTCCGACCGGGAGTATGCATTGAGCCTAAACAGCCGAATAAAATTTCTCCTCAGGAGCGACTCGTGCACGCGCCTCATTCAAAGGTCCTCTGAGTCGACACTTACAAAAGGTGATAATGTGTTTCAGCCTGAGGCTCCCTCGTAAACCTTCAGTTATTTCCCGGGCTCTGAGAGCCTATTGGAGCCCTGGGAATTGTCACGTTACAGCTAAGATCCTTACTTTTCAATAAAAAGATGCAAGACGCACGAATCCTTGTCAGACAGGGTACTTCCTGCTTGAAACCTTGTCAGGTTTTTGCCTGCCATAGGAGTTCTGTTATACTCACAGACACCATTCAAACAGTTTTAGAAAATTCAGAGTGTTTTCTATCCAAACCTGAACAATAATATGCATATTCTAGCTTCTGAGTTGGTGTAGGAGGCAGTTAAAAATGGGAACATATTTTTTCCAAAATTCTCAATGCTGCCCCCTAGCCCGTAGAGGTTAAACAGTACAGCAAAATGGTACTTAACAGAATGACCTTGTTTTTGAAAAACTGTTTATTTCTGTATTACATGATTGCAACTTGCTGAAAAGTGTCAACAGTGCTCCTATCATCCTGATTAAGCAGTACAGCAAAAATGGTACTTACAGAGTTCATCAAACATGACTTAGACCTTGTTTGTGAAAAACGGTTTATTTCTGTATTTCATGATTGCAACTTGCTGAAAAGTGTCAACAGTGTTCCTTTCATCGAGTTTAAACAGTACAGCAAAATGGTACTTACAGAGTGACTCAAACCTTGTTTTTGAAAAACTGTTTATTTCTGTATTCCTTTCATCGAGTTTAAACAGTACAGCAAAATGGTACTTAACAGAATGACCTTGATTTTGAAAAAGTGTTTATTTCTGTATTACATGATTGCACTTGCTGAAAAGTGTCAACAGTGCTCCTATCATCCTGATTAAGCAGTACAGCAAAAATGGTACTTACAGAGTGCATCAAACATGACTTAGACCTTGTTTGTGAAAAACGGTTTATTTCTGTATTTCATGATTGCAACTTGCTGAAAAGTGTCAACAATGTTCCTTTCATCGAGATTAAACAGTACAGCAAAATGGTAGTTACAGAGTGACTCAAACATGACTTTGACCTTGTTTTTGAAAAACTGTTTATTTCTGTATATCATGATTGCAACTTGCTGAAAAGTGTCAACAGTGTTCCTTTCATCGAGTTTAAACAGTACAGCAAAATGGTACTTAACAGAGTGACCTTGTTTTTGAAAAACTGTTTATTTCTGTATTACATGATTGCAACTAGCTGTAAAGTGTCAACAGTGTTCCTATCATCCTGAATAAGCAGTACAGCAAAAACGGTACTTACTGAGTGCATCAAACATGATTTAGGCCTTGTTTGTGAAAAACGGTTTATTTCTGTATTTCATGATTGCAACTTGCTGAAAAGTGTCAACAATGTTCCTTTCATCGAGATTAAACAGTACAGCAAAATGGTACTTACAGAGTGACTCAAACCTTGTTTTTGAAAAACTGTTTATTTCTGTATTCCTTTCATCGAGTTTAAACAGTAAAATCAAAATGGTACTTAACAGAATGACCTTGATTTTGAAAAAGTGTTTATTTCTGTATTACATGATTGCACTTGCTGAAAAGTGTCAACAGTGCTCCTATCATCCTGATTAAGCAGTACAGCAAAAATGGTACTTACAGAGTGCATCAAACATGACTTAGACCTTGTTTGTGAAAAACGGTTTATTTCTGTATTTCATGATTGCAACTTGCTGAAAAGTGTCAACAATGTTCCTTTCATCGAGATTAAACAGTACAGCAAAATGGTAGTTACAGAGTGACTCAAACATGACTTTGACCTTGTTTTTGAAAAACTGTTTATTTCTGTATATCATGATTGCAACTTGCTGAAAAGTGTCAACAGTGTTCCTTTCATCGAGTTTAAACAGTACAGCAAAATGGTACTTAACAGAGTGACCTTGTTTTTGAAAAACTGTTTATTTCTGTATTACATGATTGCAACTAGCTGTAAAGTGTCAACAGTGTTCCTATCATCCTGAATAAGCAGTACAGCAAAAACGGTACTCACAGAGTGCATCAAACATGACTTAGACCTTTTTTGTGAAAAACGGTTTTTTTCTGTATTTCATGATTGCAACTTGCTGAAAAGTGTCAACAGTGTTCCTTTCATCGAGTTTAAACAGTACAGCAAAATGGTACTTAACAGAGTGACCTTGTTTGTGAAAAACTGTTTATTTCTGTATTACATGATTGCAACTAGCTGTAAAGTGTCAAAAGTGTTCCTATCATCCTGAATAAGCAGTACAGCAAAAACGGTACTTACTGAGTGCATCAAACATGATTTAGGCCTTGTTTGTGAAAAACGGTTTATTTCTGTATTTCATGATTGCAACTTGCTGAAAAGTGTCAACAATGTTCCTTTCATCGAGATTAAACAGTACAGCAAAATGGTACTTACAGAGTGACTCAAACATGACTTAGACCTTGTTTTTGAAAAACTGTTTATTTCTGTATTTCATGATTGCAACTTGCTGAAAAGGCTGTTTTAACCACTTCCCGTTGTCACAGGAAGTTCTTACTCAACACACGTTGTCTTTGGGGTAGACATAAACAGAATCCTGAAAAAGAAGTCTCTACCTTAAGAATTGACTGAGTAACAGATGGTTGAGTTGCGTGATTTTTACTATGCTCACGTAATATTACAATAGCTCTTGGGTGATTTTAACCACTTCCAGTTGTCACAGGAAGCTCTTGCTTCACACACATTGTCTTTGGGGTAGACATAAACAGAATCCTGAATAAGAAGTCTCTACCTTAAGAATTGACTGAGTAACAGATGGTTGAGTTGCGTGATTTTCACTATGCGCACGTAATATGACAATAGCTCTTGGGTGTTTTTAACCACTTCCGGATGTCGCAGGAAGCTCTTGCTTCACACACGTTGTCTTTGGGGTAGACATAAACAGAATCCTGAATAAGAAGTCTCTACCTTAAGAATTGACTGAGTAACAGATGGTTGAGGTGCGTGATTTTCACTATCTGCAGGTGGCAATATGACAATAGCTCTAGGCTATTTTTAACCACTTCCGGTTGTCACAGGAAGCTCTTGCTTCACACACGTTGTCTTTGGGGTAGACATAAACAGAATCCTGAATAAGAAGCCTCTACCTTAAGAATTGACTGAATGACAGATGGTTGAGTTGCGTGATTTTCACTATATGCAGGTTGACCATATGACAATAGCTCTAGGCTGTTTTAACCACTTCCCGTTGTCACAGGAAGTTCTTACTCAACACACGTTGTCTTTGGGGTAGACATAAACAGAATCCTGAATAAGAAGTCTCTACCTTAAGAATTGACTGAGTAACAGATGGTTGAGGTGCGTGATTTTCACTATCTGCAGGTGGCAATATGACAATAGCTCTAGGCTATTTTTAACCACTTCCGGTTGTCACAGGAAGCTCTTGCTTCACACACGTTGTCTTTGGGGTAGACATAAACAGAATCCTGAATAAGAAGCCTCTACCTTAAGAATTGACTGAATGACAGATGGTTGAGTTGCGTGATTTTCACTATATGCAGGTTGACCATATGACAATAGCTCTAGGCTGTTTTAACCACTTCCCGTTGTCACAGGAAGTTCTTACTCAACACACGTTGTCTTTGGGGTAGACATAAACAGAATCCTGAAAAAGAAGTCTCTACCTTAAGAATTGACTGAGTAACAGATGGTTGAGTTGCGTGATTTTTACTATGCGCACGTAATATGACAATAGCTCTTGGGTGATTTTAACCACTTCTGGTTGTCACAGGAAGCTCTTGCTTCACACACGTTGTCTTTGGGGTAGACATAAACAGAATCCTGAAAAAGAAGTCTCTACCTTAAGAATTGACTGAGTAACAGATGGTTGAGTTGCGTGATTTTCACTATCTGCAGGTGGCAATATGACAATAGCTCTAGGCTATTTTTAACCACTTCCGGTTGTCACAGGACTCTCTTGCTTCACACACGTTGTCTTTGGGGTAGACATAAACAGAATCCTGAATAAGAAGTCTCTACCTTAAGAATTGACTGAGTAACAGATGGTTGAGTTGCGTGATTTTCACTATGCGTACGTAATATGACAATAGCTCTTGGGTGTTTTTAACCACTTCCGGTTGTCACAGGAAGCTCTTGCTTCACACACGTTGTCTTTGGGGTAGACATAAACAGAATCCTGAATAAGAAGTCTCTACCTTAAGAATTGACTGAGTAACAGATGGTTGAGTTGAGTGATTTTCACTATGCACACGTAATATGACAATAGCTCTTGGGTGATTTTAACCACTTCCGGTTGTCACAGGAAGCTCTTGCTTCACACACGTTGTCTTTGGGGTAGACATAAACAGAATCCTGAATAAGAAGTCTCTACCTTAAGAATTGACTGAGTAACAGATGGTTGAGTTGCATGATTTTCACTATCTGCAGGTGGCAATATGACAATAGCTCTAGGCTATTTTTAACCACTTCCGGTTGTCACAGGAAGCTCTTGCTTCACACACGTTGTCTTTGGGGTAGACATAAACAGAATCCTGAATAAGAAGTCTCTACCTTAAGAATTGACTGAGAAACAGATGGTTGAGTTGCATGATTTTCACTATGCGCACGTAATATGACAATAGCTCTTGGGTGATTTTAACCACTTCCGGTTGTCACAGAAAGCTCTTGCTTCACACACGTTGTCTTTGGGGTAGACATAAACAGAATCCTGAATAAGAAGTCTCTACCTTAAGAATTGACTGAGTAACAGATGGTTGAGTTGCGTGATTTTCACTATGCGCACGTAATATGACAATAGCTCTTGGGTGTTTTTAACCACTTCCGGTTGTCACAGGAAGCTCTTGCTTCACACACGTTGTCTTTGGGGTAGACATAAACAGAATCCTGAATAAGAAGTCTCTACCTTAAGAATTGACTGAGTAACAGATGGTTGAGTTGCGTGATTTTCACTATGCGCACGTAATATGACAATAGCTCTTGGGGGTTTTTAACCACTTCCGGTTGTCACAGGAAGCTCTTGCTTCACACACGTTGTCTTTGGGGTAGACATAAACAGAATCCTGAATAAGAAGTCTCTACCTTAAGAATTGACTGAGTAACAGATGGTTGAGGTGCGTGATTTTCACTATCTGCAGGTGGCAATATGACAATAGCTCTAGGCTATTTTTAACCACTTCCGGTTGTCACAGGAAGCTCTTGCTTCACACACGTTGTCTTTGGGGTAGACATAAACAGAATCCTGAATAAGAAGCCTCTACCTTAAGAATTGACTGAATGACAGATGGTTGAGTTGCGTGATTTTCACTATATGCAGGTTGACCATATGACAATAGCTCTAGGCTGTTTTAACCACTTCCCGTTGTCACAGGAAGTTCTTACTCAACACACGTTGTCTTTGGGGTAGACATAAACAGAATCCTGAATAAGAAGTCTCTACCTTAAGAATTGACTGAGTAACAGATGGTTGAGTTGCGTGATTTTCACTATCTGCAGGTGGCAATATGACAATAGCTCTAGGCTATTTTTAACCACTTCCGGTTGTCACAGGAAGCTCTTGCTTCACACACGTTGTCTTTGGGGTAGACATAAACAGAATCCTGAATAAGAAGCCTCTACCTTAAGAATTGACTGAATGACAGATGGTTGAGTTGCGTGATTTTCACTATATGCAGGTTGACCATATGACAATAGCTCTAGGCTGTTTTAACCACTTCCCGTTGTCACAGGAAGTTCTTACTCAACACACGTTGTCTTTGGGGTAGACATAAACAGAATCCTGAAAAAGAAGTCTCTACCTTAAGAATTGACTGAGTAACAGATGGTTGAGTTGCGTGATTTTTACTATGCGCACGTAATATGACAATAGCTCTTGGGTGATTTTAACCACTTCTGGTTGTCACAGGAAGCTCTTGCTTCACACACGTTGTCTTTGGGGTAGACATAAACAGAATCCTGAAAAGAAGTCTCTACCTTAAGAATTGACTGAGTAACAGATGGTTGAGTTGCGTGATTTTCACTATCTGCAGGTGGCAATATGACAATAGCTCTAGGCTATTTTTAACCACTTCCGGTTGTCACAGGACTCTCTTGCTTCACACACGTTGTCTTTGGGGTAGACATAAACAGAATCCTGAATAAGAAGTCTCTACCTTAAGAATTGACTGAGTAACAGATGGTTGAGTTGCGTGATTTTCACTATGCGTACGTAATATGACAATAGCTCTTGGGTGTTTTTAACCACTTCCGGTTGTCACAGGAAGCTCTTGCTTCACACACGTTGTCTTTGGGGTAGACATAAACAGAATCCTGAATAAGAAGTCTCTACCTTAAGAATTGACTGAGTAACAGATGGTTGAGTTGAGTGATTTTCACTATGCACACGTAATATGACAATAGCTCTTGGGTGATTTTAACCACTTCCGGTTGTCACAGGAAGCTCTTGCTTCACACACGTTGTCTTTGGGGTAGACATAAACAGAATCCTGAATAAGAAGTCTCTACCTTAAGAATTGACTGAGTAACAGATGGTTGAGTTGCATGATTTTCACTATCTGCAGGTGGCAATATGACAATAGCTCTAGGCTATTTTTAACCACTTCCGGTTGTCACAGGAAGCTCTTGCTTCACACACGTTGTCTTTGGGGTAGACATAAACAGAATCCTGAATAAGAAGTCTCTACCTTAAGAATTGACTGAGAAACAGATGGTTGAGTTGCATGATTTTCACTATGCGCACGTAATATGACAATAGCTCTTGGGTGATTTTAACCACTTCCGGTTGTCACAGAAAGCTCTTGCTTCACACACGTTGTCTTTGGGGTAGACATAAACAGAATCCTGAATAAGAAGTCTCTACCTTAAGAATTGACTGAGTAACAGATGGTTGAGTTGCGTGATTTTCACTATGCGCACGTAATATGACAATAGCTCTTGGGTGTTTTTAACCACTTCCGGTTGTCACAGGAAGCTCTTGCTTCACACACGTTGTCTTTGGGGTAGACATAAACAGAATCCTGAATAAGAAGTCTCTACCTTAAGAATTGACTGAGTAACAGATGGTTGAGTTGCGTGATTTTCACTATGCGCACGTAATATGACAATAGCTCTTGGGGGTTTTTAACCACTTCCGGTTGTCACAGGAAGCTCTTGCTTCACACACGTTGTCTTTGGGGTAGACATAAACAGAATCCTGAATAAGAAGTCTCTACCTTAAGAATTGACTGAGTAACAGATGGTTGAGTTGCGTGATTTTCACTATCTGCAGGTGGCAATATGACAATAGCTCTAGGATATTTTTAACCACTTCCGGTTGTCACAGGAAGCTCTTGCTTCACACACGTTGTCTTTGGGGTAGACAGAAACAGAATCCTGAATAAGAAGTCTCTACCTTAAGAATTGACTGAGTAACAGATGGTTGAGTTGCGTGATTTTCACTATCTGCAGGTGGCAATATGACAATAGCTCTAGGCTATTTTTAACCACTTCCGGTTCTCACAGGAAGCTCTTGCTTCACACACGTTGTCTTTGGGGTAGACATAAACAGAATCCTGAATAAGAAGCCTCTACCTTAAGAATTGACTGAATGACAGATGGTTGAGTTACATGATTTTCACTATATGCAGGTTGACCATATGACAATAGCTCTAGGCTGTTTTAACCACTTCCCGTTGTCACAGGAAGTTCTTACTCAACACACGTTGTCTTTGGGGTAGACATAAACAGAATCCTGAATAAGAAGTCTCTACCTTAAGAATTGACTGAGTAACAGATGGTTGAGTTGCGTGATTTTCACTATGCGCACGTAATATGACAATAGCTCTAGGCTGTTTTAACCACTTCCCGTTGTCACAGGAAGTTCTTACTCAACACACGTTGTCTTTGGGGTAGACATAAACAGAATCCTGAATAAGAAGTCTCTACCTTAAGAATTGACTGAGTAACAGATGGTTGAGTTGTGTGATTTTCACTATGCGCACGTAATATGACAATAGCTCTAGGCTGTTTTAACCACTTCCCGTTGTCACAGGAAGTTCTTACTCAACACACGTTGTCTTTGGGGTAGACATAAACAGAATCCTGAATAAGAAGTCTCTACCTTAAGAATTGACTGAATGACAGATGGTTGAGTTGCGTGATTTTCACTATATGCAGGATGACCATATGACAATAGCTCTAGGCTGTTTTTAACCACTTCCGGTTGTCACAGGAAGCTCTTGCTTCACACACGTTGTCTTTGGGGTAGACATAAACAGAATCCTGAATAAGAAGCCTCTACCTTAAGAATTGACTGAATGACAGATGGTTGAGTTGCGTGATTTTCACTATATGCAGGTTGTCCATATGACAATAGCTCTAGGCTGTTTTAACCACTTCCCGTTGTCACAGGAAGTTCTTACTCAACACACGTTGTCTTTGGGGTAGACATAAACAGAATCCTGAATAAGAAGTCTCTACCTTAAGAATTGACTGAGTAACAGATGGTTGAGTTGCGTGATTTTCACTATGCGCACGTAATATGACAATAGCTCTAGGCTGTTTTAACCACTTCCCGTTGTCACAGGAAGTTCTTACTCAACACACGTTGTCTTTGGGGTAGACATAAACAGAACCCTGAATAAGAAGTCTCTACCTTAAGAATTGACTGAGTAACAGATGGTTGAGTTGCGTGATTTTCACTATGCGCACGTAATATGACAATAGCTCTAGGCTGTTTTAACCACTTCCCGTTGTCACAGGAAGTTCTTACTCAACACACGTTGTCTTTGGGGTAGACATAAACAGAATCCTGAATAAGAAGTCTCTACCTTAAGAATTGACTGAATGACAGATGGTTGAGTTGCGTGATTTTCACTATATGCAGGATGACCATATGACAATAGCTCTAGGCTGTTTTTAACCACTTCCGGTTGTCACAGGAAGCTCTTGCTTCACACACGTTGTCTTTGGGGTAGACATAAACAGAATCCTGAATAAGAAGCCTCTACCTTAAGAATTGACTGAATGACAGATGGTTGAGTTGCGTGATTTTCACTATATGCAGGTTGTCCATATGACAATAGCTCTAGGCTGTTTTAACCACTTCCCGTTGTCACAGGAAGTTCTTACTCAACACACGTTGTCTTTGGGGTAGACATAAACAGAATCCTGAATAAGAAGTCTCTACCTTAAGAATTGACTGAGTAACAGATGGTTGAGTTGCATGATTTTCACTATGTGCACGTAATATGACAATAGCTCTTGGGTGTTTTTAACCACTTCCGGTTGTCACAGGAAGCTCTTGCTTCACACACGTTGTCTTTGGGGTAGACATAAACAGAATCCTGAATAAGAAGTCTCTACCTTAAGAATTGACTGAGTAACAGATGGTTGAGTTGCGTGATTTTCACTATGCGCACGTAATATGACAATAGCTCTAGGCTGTTTTAACCACTTCCCGTTGTCACAGGAAGTTCTTACTCAACACACGTTGTCTTTGGGGTAGACATAAACAGAATCCTGAATAAGAAGTCTCTACCTTAAGAATTGACTGAGTAACAGATGGTTGAGTTGCGTGATTTTCACTATGTGCACGTAATATGACAATAGCTCTAGGCTGTTTTAACCACTTCCCGTTGTCACAGGAAGTTCTTACTCAACACACGTTGTCTTTGGGGTAGACATAAACAGAATCCTGAATAAGAAGTCTCTACCTTAAGAATTGACTGAATGACAGATGGTTGAGTTGCGTGATTTTCACTATATGCAGGATGACCATATGACAATAGCTCTAGGCTGTTTTTAACCACTTCCGGTTGTCACAGGAAGCTCTTGCTTCACACACGTTGTCTTTGGGGTAGACATAAACAGAATCCTGAATAAGAAGCCTCTACCTTAAGAATTGACTGAATGACAGATGGTTGAGTTGCGTGATTTTCACTATATGCAGGTTGTCCTTATGACAATAGCTCTAGGCTGTTTTAACCACTTCCCGTTGTCACAGGAAGTTCTTACTCAACACACGTTGTCTTTGGGGTAGACATAAACAGAATCCTGAATAAGAAGTCTCTACCTTAAGAATTGACTGAGTAACAGATGGTTGAGTTGCGTGATTTTCACTATGTGCACGTAATATGACAATAGCTCTTGGGTGTTTTTAACCACTTCCGGTTGTCACAGGAAGCTCTTGCTTCACACACGTTGTCTTTGGGGTAGAACATAAACAGAATCCTGAATAAGAAGTCTCTACCTTAAGAATTGACTGAGTACAGATGGTTGAGTTGCGTGATTTTCACTTATGTCTGTCATGTCGGCATATATCGAACAATAGCTCTAGGCTATTTTTAAAACCACTTCCGGTTGTTCACAGGAAGCTCTTGCTTCACACACGTGGTTCTTGGGGGTAGACAGTGTGGTCGGGGCAGGCGATGATCTGAATAAGAAAGTTTCACTACCTTAAGAAGGGTTTACTGAGTAAACAAGGGGGTATGTGAAGTTGCGTGATTTCACTATGCGTACGTAATATGACAATAGCTCTGGTGTTTGTAACCACTTCCCGGTGTCACAGGAAGCTCTTGCTTCACACACGTTGTCCTTTGGGGTAGACATAAACGAAATCCTGAATAAGAAGTCTCTACCTTAAAGACTGACTGAGTAACAGATGGTTTGAGTTGAGTGATTTTCAC
>NW_021822432.1:0-27287 GCF_901001165.1 Salmo trutta | reverse complement strand
TATTAATATCTCATTAATATAAAGATTAAAGACCTATAGGTGACCTGGTAACTGCCTGAAATATTACTATCACATTAATATAAAGATTAAAGACCTATAGGTGACCTGGTAACTGCCTGAGATATTACTATCACATTAATATAAAGATTAAAGACCTGTAGGTGACCTGGTAACTGCCTGAGATATTACTATCACATTAATATAAAGATTAAAGACCTATAGGTGACCTGGTAACTGCCTGAGATATTACTATCACATTAATATAAAGATTAAAGATAAAGGAGATGATTGTGGACTACAGGAAAAGGAGGACCGAGCACGTCCCCATTCTCATCGACAGGGCTGTAGTGGAGCAGGTTGAGAGCTTCAAGTTCCTTGGTGTCCACATCACCAACAAACTAACATGGTCCAAACCCACCACGACAGTCGTGAAGAGGGCACAACAAAACCTATTCCCCCTCAGGAGACTGAAAAGATTTGGCATGGGTCCTCAGATCCTCAAAAGGTTCTACAGCTGCACCATCGAGAGCATCCTGACTGGTTGCATCACACTCCTGGTACGGCAACTGCTCGGCCTCCGACCGCAAGGCACTACAGAGGGTAGTGGGAACGGCCCAGTACATCACTGGGGCCAAGCTTCCTGCCATCCAGGACCTATATACTAGGCAGTGTCAGAGGAAGGCCCATAAAACGTGTCAAAGACTCCAGCCACCCTAGTCATAGACTGTTCGCACGGCAAGCGATACCGGAGCTTCTACCACCAAGCCATAAGACTCCTGAACATCTAGTCAAATGGCTACCCAGACTATTTGCATAACCCCCTCACCACCACCACCACTGCCACTCTCTTGTCATCTATGCATAGTAACTTTAATAACTCTACCTACATGTACATATTACCTCAACTAACAGGTGCCCCCACACATTGACTCCATACCGGCACCCCCCTGTATATATTGTTATTTTTTACTGCTGCTCTTTAATTACTTGTTACTTTTATCTCTTATTCTTATCCATATTTTATGAAACTGTAAGGTTTACTCCTGTTGTATTCAGCACATGTGACTAATAACATTTGATTTGATTTGATTAAAGACCTATAGGTGGCCTGGTAACTGCCTGAGATATTACTATCACATTAATATAAAGATTAAAGACCTGTAGGTGACCTGGTAACTGCCTGAGATATTACTATCACATTAATATTAAAATTAAAGACCTGTAGGTGATCTGGTAACTGCCTGAGATATTACTGTCACATTAATATAAAGATTAAAGACCTGTAGGTGGCCTGGTAACTGCCTGAGATATTACTATCACATTAATATAAAGATTAAAGACCTGTAGGTGGCCTGGTAACTGCCTGAGAGATTAAGTGTCAAATCAAGCAGGTAAAAGATTGTCATGATGGATTCTCCAGACTCAGCCTATCAGAAGGCTTCCAGAATCTGAATCAGCAAATCAAAAAAGTGTTAGTAAAAGCAGCCATTTTAGCACCACTAACTAGTGATAGGCTAATGTTATCAGAGAGTATGTTTTAGACCTGGCAGCTCTGTCTCTCTCCTCGGTCAGGGTGCCGCCCATCAAGATACAGGCAAGAGACAGTCAGAGAGGAGCAGAGAGTTAAAGTGAGGGTCAGGCAGAGAGGAGCAGATGTTTAAAGTGAGGGTAAGAGACAGTCAGAGAGGAGCAGAGGGTTAAGGTGAGGGTTAAGGTGAGGGTAAGAGACAGTCGGAGAGGAGCAGAGGGTTAAGGTGATGGTATGAGACAGTCGGAGAGGAGCAGAGGGTTAAGGTGAGGGTTAAGGTGAGGGTTAAAGTGATGGTATGAGACAGTCAGAGAGGAGCAGAGGGTTAAGGTGAGGTTAAGGTGAGGGTAAGAGACAGTCGGAGAGGAGCAGAGGGTTAAGGTGAGGGTTAAGGTGAGGGTAAGAGACAGTCGGAGAGGAGCAGAGGGTTAAGGTGAGGGTAGGAGACAGTCGGAGAGCAGCAGAGGGTTAAGGTGAGGGTAGGAGACAGTCAGAGAGGAGCAGAGGGTTAAGGTGAGGGTAAGAGACAGTCGGAGAGGAGAAGAGGGTTAAGGTGAGGGTAGGAGACAGTCGGAGAGGAGCAGAGAGTTAAAGTGAGGGTAAGAGACAGTCGGAGAGGAGCAGAGGGTTAAGGTGAGGGTAAGAGACAGTCGGAGAGGAGCAGAGGGTTAAGGTGAGGGTTAAAGTGAGGGTAAGAGACAGTCAGAGAGGAGAAGAGGGTTAAGGTGAGGGTTAAGGTGAGGGTAAGAGACAGTCAGAGAGGAGCAGAGGGTTAAGGTGAGGGTAAGAGACAGTCAGAGAGGAGCAGAGGGTTAAGGTGAGGGTAAGAGACAGTCAGAGAGGAGCAGAGGGTTAAGGTGAGGGTTAAAGTGAGGGTAAGAGACAGTCGGAGAGGAGCAGGAGGGTTTAAAGTGAGGGTAAGAGACAGTCAGAGAGGAGCAGAGGGTTAAGGTGAGGGTTAAAGTGAGGGTAAGAGACAGTCAGAGAGGAGCAGAGGGTTAAGGTGAGGGTAAGAGACAGTCAGAGAGGAGCAGAGGGTTAAGGTGAGGGTTAAGGTGAGGGTAAGAGACAGTCAGAGAGGAGCAGAGGGTTAAGGTGAGGGTTAAAGTGAGGGTAAGAGACAGTCGGAGAGGAGCAGAGGGTTAAAGTGAGGGTAAGAGACAGTCAGAGAGGAGCAGAGGGTTAAGGTGAGGGTTAAAGTGAGGGTAAGAGACAGTCAGAGAGGAGCAGAGGGTTAAGGTGAGGGTAAGAGACAGTCAGAGAGGAGCAGAGGGTTAAGGTGAGGGTTAAAGTGAGCGAAGAGACAGTCAGAGAGGAGCAGAGGGTTAAGGTGAGGGTTAAAGTGAGGGTAAGAGACAGTCAGAGAGGAGCAGAGGGTTAAGGTGAGGGTTAAAGTGAGGGTAAGAGACAGTCGGAGAGGAGCAGAGGGTTAAAGTGAGGGTAAGAGACAGTCAGAGAGGAGCAGAGGGTTAAGGTGAGGGTTTAAAGTGAGGGTAAGAGACAGTCAGAGAGGAGCAGAGGGTTAAGGTGAGGGTAAGAGACAGTCAGAGAGGAGCAGAGGGTTAAGGTGAGGGTTAAGGTGAGGGTAAGAGACAGTCAGAGAGGAGCAGAGGGTTAAGGTGAGGGTTAAAGTGAGGGTAAGAGACAGTCAGAGAGGAGCAGAGTTTTAAGGTGAGGGTTAAAGTGAGGGTAAGAGACAGTCAGAGAGGAGCAGAGGGTTAAGGTGAGGGTTAAGGTGAGGGTAAGAGACAGTCAGAGAGGAGAAGAGGGTTAAGGTGAGGGTTAAAGTGAGGGTAAGAGACAGTCAGAGAGGAGCAGAGGGTTAAGGTGAGGGTTAAAGTGAGGGTAAGAGACAGTCGGAGAGGAGCAGAGGGTTAAAGTGAGGGTAAGAGACAGTCAGAGAGGAGCAGAGGGTTAAGGTGAGGGTTAAAGTGAGGGTAAGAGACAGTCAGAGAGGAGCAGAGGGTTAAGGTGAGGGTAAGAGACAGTCAGAGAGGAGCAGAGGGTTAAGGTGAGGGTTAAAGTGAGCGAAGAGACAGTCAGAGAGGAGCAGAGGGTTAAGGTGAGGGTTAAAGTGAGGGTAAGAGACAGTCAGAGAGGAGCAGAGGGTTAAGGTGAGGGTTAAAGTGAGGGTAAGAGACAGTCGGAGAGGAGCAGAGGGTTAAAGTGAGGGTAAGAGACAGTCAGAGAGGAGCAGAGGGTTAAGGTGAGGGTTAAAGTGAGGGTAAGAGACAGTCAGAGAGGAGCAGAGGGTTAAGGTGAGGGTAAGAGACAGTCAGAGAGGAGCAGAGGGTTAAGGTGAGGGTTAAGGTGAGGGTAAGAGACAGTCAGAGAGGAGCAGAGGGTTAAGGTGAGGGTTAAAGTGAGGGTAAGAGACAGTCAGAGAGGAGCAGAGTTTTAAGGTGAGGGTTAAAGTGAGGGTAAGAGACAGTCAGAGAGGAGCAGAGGGTTAAGGTGAGGGTTAAGGTGAGGGTAAGAGACAGTCAGAGAGGAGAAGAGGGTTAAGGTGAGGGTTAAAGTGAGGGTAAGAGACAGTCAGAGAGGAGCAGAGGGTTAAGGTGAGGGTTAAAGTGAGGGTAAGAGACAGTCGGAGAGGAGCAGAGGGTTAAAGTGAGGGTAAGAGGACAGTCAGAGAGGAGCAGAGGGTTAAGGTGAGGGTTAAGGTGGGGGTAAGAGACAGTCAGAGAGGAGCAGAGGGTTAAGGTGAGGGTAAGAGACAGTCAGAGAGGAGCAGAGGGTTAAGGTGAGGGACAGTCAGAGAGGAGCAGAGGGTTAAGGTGGGGGTAAGAGACAGTCAGAGAGGAGCAGAGGGTTAAGGTGAGGGTTAAAGTGAGGGTAAGAGACAGTCGGAGAGGAGCAGAGGGTTAAAGTGAGGGTAAGAGACAGTCAGAGAGGAGCAGAGGGTTAAGGTGAGGGTTAAAGTGAGGGTAAGAGACAGTCAGAGAGGAGCAGAGGGTTAAGGTGAGGGTAAGAGACAGTCAGAGAGGAGCAGAGGGTTAAGGTGAGGGTAGGAGACAGTCGGAGAGGAGCAGAGGGGAGGGGGGAGAAGAGCAGATGTCATTGGGACAGTCTTTATGTCCTTCTGCTACAGCCTCATCCTCTCTCCCCCCCTGTCCCTCAGACCACCTCATTGCTGCTACTCCATTGTCATTCATTTGGTGTCACTGGGGTTGGTTCATTTTCCCACTGCCAGGAGTGAAGGATCATATCCACCCTACCCATCACACATACACTCACTATGCTCCTCCTTGCTGTCTGAAAAGAGCACGCTTAACTCACACACACACACACACACACACACACACAGTTTATGTGTGTGAGGTCCCCACTGAGGCCATTCAGGAGGAACTGAAGCCTCCGTTCTACAATGACAGCGGAAGAAAATAATTGATGAGCTCCTAGTTAAATTTAATACGAATCATTCTAATATGTGATCCATTAAGATCGTCGATATCTGCATTATAACCCGTTACATTCAAACTCTGCATTATAACCCGTTACATTCAAACTCTGGATTATAACCCGTTACATTCAAACTCTGGATTATAACCCGTTACATTCAAACTCTGGATTATAACCCGTTACATTCAAACTCTGGATTATAACCCGTTACATTCAAACTCTGGATTATAACCCGTTACATTCAAACTCTGGATTATAACCCGTTACATTCAAACTCTGGATTATAACCCGTTACATTCAAACTCTGGATTATAACCCGTTACATTCAAACTCTGGATTATAACCCGTTACATTCAAACTCTGGATTATAACCCGTTACATTCAAACGTCGCAACTCCGATTTACCTGCTAGAACAGCCTATAACACGATTTTACTGATCATGAAATGAAGTCTGAACAAAATATAATGTCAATGTAAAATCTAAAACGTTATAACCGTGAATTGGCTCCCCGGGTGGCACAGCCGTCTAAAGCACTGCATCTCAGGGCAAGAGTCCCTGGTTCGAATCCAGGCTGTATCACATCCGGCCGGCATTGGGAGTCCCATAGGGCGACGCACAATTGGCCCAGCGTTGTCCGGGTTTGGCCGGGGTAGGCCGTCATTGTAAATACGATTTTGTGGTTAACTGACGTGCCTAGTTAAATAAAGGTAAAATACATTTAAAAAAATAAAGGTTAAAAAAACATTTTATTCAAAAATAAATTGAATAAAGATGTTATTGTTATTTAATTAAACTCTTCTGGTAACCGAAAGTGCATCAGGCAGTAAGTCACTCTCTATAAGTAGCCTTATCAAATACACTGGAAGGGACTTGTTTTCAAACGAAAAGCAGAAATGTAGTCTAACCAGAATTTAACCTAATTGTGTTTCAATATTTTCGAGTTTCACTAATATGTGAAATGAATTAAATATGTCGCCAAAATATGTTCGTGGCCAATTACATTGTATCATCAACATCAGTTGTCATTTCTCGATGCGAATCCTGTTTGTGTAATATATGTAAAGGCTTTATCGTTACTAACAAACCCAGACTTATTTACATGGTATTATTTCATTCATATTTATTAGAAAGACGATGCTTTTAAACAGTTAAAACACAGACACGCAAGAGACACGAAACAGACAGTCGGGAAAAGCACAGTTAGTCGTGAAAGACCGACATAGGATGGATTTAGAGGTAGTATGATAAACATTGTATGCAGATAAATTAACACGTTTAAATTAACACAAGTCTGGGGATGCATGTATAAATGAAAAACTTGTACACAGCATTTTTACATAATAATAATAATAATAATCCAAGCCGATTTTAAAGCTTAACTATAAGAAATTGTGCTCACTTACGTTAATACCTTTGTTTATGTAACATTTCGTTAAAATATTGCATTATTACAATGATCAACACCCATAATTAACCAAATAACGGAAATAACAAAAGATTTTAGACAGAAAAGAAAAATACGTATTCTCATTACATCAAAACAGACTCAAATAAATAAATACATTTAACAAAAAAAGTTATTTACAGTGTGTCATACAATACAGTAAAATTGTAGTATTAAATATATTTCCAATAGTTATTATCTTTAAAAAAAAAAGCTTTTGGAAGTCTCCTAGCAACGATTTGAGCTCTAATCGACATTTCTTCTGCGCATTCTAGAATTACACATTGTAATTATATGGAATTGTTTTAATTCCAGGGTCGATATTCTGGGTTCAGAACCGCCAGTTCCGTGTACGACAGTCTCTGCGTCCTGCAGTCCTTGGTGACTGAAAGCGTCGTTGTTTTATCCTCCAAACATCCGTTTATTGAACTGGTAGGGTGAACTGCGGTTTCTGAGAGGGCTCTTTCTGTCAAAAATAAAAAATAAAATACATTTTACAATGAACATCCATATTAGGCAATTAATCAACACATAAGTACAGCCATATATTTCTGTATTTATCCTGTATTTTGGTTTTGCATTCAAGATATAGACCAAACGTGTCGTATTCCTTCAGTAGGCTATTTAGTGACAATCAAATCTTACTTGTGTGACTGTTCATGTGGTTCTTGAGTTGTGTCGCTTGTTGAAAGGTGCTTCTACACACGTCGCATGGGTGGGGTTTCTCCTTGGCGTGGGTGCGCCGGACGTGGCTGTCGTGTGCGGCGTGCGAAGCGAAGGCTTTCCCGCAGTGTTTACACTTGAAAGGCCGCTCTCCGGAGTGCTGGCGGATGTGCGTGCGCAGGATGCTGGAGGCAGTAAAGGCCTGGAGTAAAGAACATAGAAGTTTGACACTTAGAACCGGAGAAAAAGTAGGTCTGATAATATTTAGGTAACTGACTTGTTCTACTTTCAACACCGCGACAGATTGTTCATGGTAATAAATACAAAATGCTACCCAGGCCTGACATTTGAGTCAATTCGATTTCAAAACAGGCTACCTTATCATTTGTAGATTTTTAAAACACTAGCAAGTAGATAACATTGTTAAACAGGTTTTTTTTTTTGGGGGGGGGGGGGTTAAACAACATTATTTAAGTAGGCTAGGCCTACATAAAGACCGAGAAGGAGGACCTCATATCCTACAAAACAACAAAGAAAACGTCTGTTCCTCTGAGAGCCGTAAATTCAGAGTGTAATCTCGGTTAGAGGGAGGAACATCTGGCGCTAATCACCATGGACATGTCTCGGTGGAGCGTGCCTGCAGGCTGCACGACCAGACCGTAACGAGGAGGCTCACGCCAAATGGGGGGGGGCTGACCTCACACGCCCACCGAGGATTGTACACACACACTCTCTTCCATGCTTACCTTGTTACAGTACACACACACACACACACACACACACACACACACACACACACACACTCTTCCATGCTTACCTTGTTGCAGTACACACACACACACACACACACACACACACTCTTCCATGCTTACCTTGTTACAGTACACACACACACACACACACACACACACACACACTCTCTCTCTTCCATGCTTACCTTGTTGCAGTACACACACACACACACACACACACACACTCTTCCATGCTTACCTTGTTACAGTACACACACACACACACACACACACACACACACACACACACACACACACACACACACACACACACACACACACACACACACACACACACACTCTCTTCCATGCTTACCTTGTTACAGTACACACACACACACACACACACACACTCTTCCATGCTTACCTTGTTACAGTACACACACACACGCACACACACTCAGGGGCGGGGGGACGGGGGGGACACGACCCCCCCATCCTGGGAAAAATATGATTTGTCCCCCCCAATATATCACTGAAACATAACTATGTAATTTAAATAATATTAATAATACGCAATGAAAGCAATTGTACTGATTATAGACACTTAATAGCACGTTTTTAAGTTTCAAAAGATTGCGACCCCCCCACCCTTTGCCTCACAATGGTTTGATCCACTGCCAGTTCCTTAGCTTGCTAGGTAACGTAGAGCTCGTATCTACTGTCTGAAAGGCACTCAATGCACGTAACTGACGTGAGGTTAATCCAGTCAATCGCGCACACACACTAGCTGAATATGCAAAGCTAGCGCGCAAATATTAACTATT
Source organism: Salmo trutta (assembly GCF_901001165.1). Lineage (NCBI taxonomy): Eukaryota > Metazoa > Chordata > Actinopteri > Salmoniformes > Salmonidae > Salmo > Salmo trutta. The sequence continues at coordinate 18,690 of NW_021822432.1, read as the reverse complement.
AAGCTAGCTAGTACCTATTCCATTTATGTGGCGTCGTCAAAGATGGAATCTTTGCTATCGTCAATTTATTCCAAGATCAGCATGCAGATGATGTAAGTTAGAGCTTCAAAGTCCCTGTGATAAGGTTAGCGATAAACTGAAGTCCAAACTGAACAGAACTACACTCTCTTCTACCATTGTTTTAAATATATTTAATGGTCTCGTTGCAAAAGCTAAATTGTCGCAAGGGAACTTTTATTTATATATTTTATTTCACCTTTATTTAACCCGGGTAGCAAAGATTATAGCAAACACCACTGAATTGGTGCTCGCTAGCTTTGCAAATTCAGCTATTGTTGGAAGCCAGCCAATATGAAACAAACGATTAAAATTACAAAAGGTTGAAGCATATGTTGTGTAAATGGTGAACTCATACAGCTGTCAACTCTTGTCACTGCAATCCGTTTCACATTTGCTAGCTACCTTTTAGATCGAAGCCCATATAGAATGATAGAAGATAAGATGATAGAAGCCCATCTCCTACTGTAAATAACCTACATACTGTGTGTGTGTAGCAAACCAGGTAGAAAATGGCAGAAAAAAGACGGACATCAGAGTATTTTTCAGTACACCAAAACGCATAGTAAGAACCCTAGTAGCCTAATATCTCAAAGACTAGTTGATAAAATGTTCATAAGAAAGAAATGAAATTCTAATGGAAATGTTTCACAATGATGTCATTAGGCAGAGCAGGCAACAGATGGCACACAGACAGCAGAGTTGGGGACAGATATGCAGGGACAGACTGGCAGAGACAGGGAGTCTCAGGTAAGTTTGTTGAGTCTTTGTTTGGCAACATTATGAAAGGTTCTCAATTTTTTTGACTTGTAAAATAGGAACATAATTGGAAAATGCCATGGATACCCCCACTCTCAACTTAAACTGGTGAATGAACTAAGATTTGTTAAAGGCAATGGTATTGCTGTTGTGAGTAGTTGTGTAGTTTTGGGTACCGGTAGTTAGGAGTACGGCAAACACCTTATTTCTTTGGTTCCTCAATATACATTTACCATATTACAATGTAGGCTATGTGTTACAGCACTACTTTTGGTGTCCCCCTGAGGAATTGCTCTTGAGAAAATTTCATGTAATTGTCCCCTCCAAAGTTGATATCAGATTTTCGCCCCTGCACACTCTCTCTCGCTCTTCCATGCTTACCTTGTTACAGTACACACACACACACACACACACACACACACACACACACACACACACACACACACACACACACACACACACACACACACACACACACACACACACACACACTCTCTTCCATGCTTACCTTGTTACAGTACACACACACACACTCCCTCTTCCATGCTTACCTTGTTACAGTACACACACTTGTAAGGGCGCTCTCCAGAGTGCACGCGCATGTGTTTGTTGAGGCTGGAAGACTGAGAGAAACTCTTCCCGCACACTGAGCACTAGGAAGGAAGAGAGGTCGAGGAATTAAGGACGAGGAAATTGATTATTTTCACTAAATAGGGGGGGTGGGGCGGATAAGGAAAGACTACAGTACCCTTCAAGTACAGATTATCTTCTTCTGACACAAAGAAAATAAAAAAACAAAGATGGTGAGAAACAAAGACAAAAGATGTGCAGGAGAGGTAAAAAAATAAAAGAAAAATAAGTTAGGGGCTTCTAAAATGTAAGACAAAAGTACTCTGCCTTCAGAAAGTATTCAGAGCCCTTGACTTATTCCAAATTGTATTGTGTTACAGCCTGAATTCAAAATCAATGAAGTGTATTTCTCTCTCTCTCGTCCATCTACACACAATACCCCATAATGACAAAGTGAAAACATGTTTTTCAACATTTTTGCTAATTTATTGAAACTTAAATACAGAAATATCTCATTTAAATAAGTATTCACACCCCCTGAGACAATACTTTGTAGAAGTACATTCGGTGGTGATTACAGCTTTGAGTCATCTTGGATATGTCTGTATCAGCTTTGCACATCTGGATTTGGGGATTTTCTCCCATTCTTCCTTGCAGATTTTCTCAAGCGCTGTTAAGTTAAATGGAGAGCAGTGGTGAACAGCAATCTTCAAGTCTTTCCACAGATTTTCAATGGGATTCCAGTCTAGACTTTTGCTGCAGCCTTTCAAGGACTCTAACATTGTTGCACTGAAGCCATTCCAGCGTTGCTTTGGCTGTATGATTGGGGGGTTGAAAAACATAAATCTTCGCCCCAGTCTAAGGTCATTTGCACTCTGAAGCAGGTTCTTGTCATGGATTTGCTCGATTCATTGTTCCCTCTAGCCTTATCAGTCTCCCAGTCCCTGCTGCTGCTGAAAAGTATCCCCATAGCATAATGCTGCCACCACCATGCTTCACGGTAGGGATGGTGTTAGACGGGTGATGAGCTGTGCTTGGTTTTCTCCAGATAAAGAGCTTTCCATTCAGGGCAAAGAGTTACATTTTTGTCTCATCAGACCACAGAATCTTTCTTTCATGTGGATTTTTACAAACTCCAGGTGTGCTGTCATGTGCCTTTTTCTCAGGAGTGGCTTCCGACTGACCACTCTCCCATAAAGCCCTGATAGGTGAAGTTCTGTAGAGAGTGTTGTCCTTCTGGCAGGTTCTCCCATCTCAGCCAAGGAACTCTGTAGTTCTGTCAGAGTGGTCATTGGGTTCTTGGTCACCTCCCTGACCAAGGTCCTTCTTGCCCGGTTGCTCAGTCTGGTCAGATGGCCAGCTCTAGGCAGAGTCTGGGTAGTTCCATTTTGTTCCATTTCCCAATGATGCTCTTGGAAACTTTCAACACTCTAGAAATTGTTTTATACCCTTCCCCAAGATATATGCCTCATCACAGTTCTATCTCTGAGCTCCACAGACAGTTCCTTAGACATCATGGTTTAGTTCCTGCTCTGACATGCATCGTCGACTGTAGGACCTTATATAGACAGATGTTTCTTTCTAAATCATTTCCAAACAATTTAATTGGCCTCAGGTGAACTCCAATCAGGTTGTAGTGACATCTCAAGGATGATCGAAGGAAATTGGATGCACCTGAGCTCAATTTGGCGTGTCATAGCAAAGGGGTGTGAATACTTATGTACATGGAAATGATGTATTTCTGTATTTCAATACATTTGCAAACATTAAAAAAAAAGTGTGCCCACTTTGTCATTATGTGTTATTGTGTATAGATGGGTGAGAAAAAAAACTAAACAATTGAATCCCTTTTGAATTCAGGCTGTAACACAACAAAATGTAGAATAAGTCGAGGGGTGTGAATACTTTGTGAAGGCGTTGTGTACCTTATGTGGCCGGTGTTTCTCGTGGACGTGTAGTATATGGATCCTCAATCGGTCTCTCTTCTCAAACGACCTGTTGCAGAGGTGACACGGGAACTTCCTGTCGCCCTGGTCCACACAGCGAGTGTACTTCAGATGCTTGTCTCTGTAATATTGATAGGCGAACACTTTCCCACACCGATCACACTTAAAACCCTCTCCAGAATCTGAAATAGGAAAACATCAGGGAACGCCTTGGTAAAAATGTAGTGGCGTCGTTGTTAATAGAAATAAACACGTTTGATAGACTTATAGAATAGAATTAAGCAAAATCATACCCGTGGTATATGGTCTGATATACAACGGCTGTCAGCCAATCAGCATTCAGGGCTCGAACCACCCAGTTTATATCAGAGAATATAATGAGGCCCAGTAGAGTGTATATGAAAATATTAAACATGCAAATAGGTATGTTCGAATAACAGGCCATATATGCCACCCACAAATGAAGTTTCTACTGGGAAAAATAAAATAATTATATTCTATATGATCTTTCCTTACCTTCATGTGGAAGCATGGTATTCCCCTCCTCCAGCGAGTCTTTCAGAGTGAGAGGAATCCCCAGGAACTGAACATAGCAGTCCCCGTACCAGACCAGCAGCTCCTGGCCCGGCTGGACCTCCTTACAGGCCTCGTAGAAGATCTGGCCTTTACTCTGTACCGCGATCAAGTTCTGCTCCTCTGGGAAGCGCGCGCACTTCACTAGGGACATCCAGTTACCAGACGAGCCCCGGCCGTCGACAAAGTGACTCAACCCGCCGTTCTCGAACACCTGGATCAACGGACAGGAGAACATGTTGTTACACTCTTAGAAAAAAAAAAATTCCTTGTAGAAGAAAAAATGGTTCTATCGCTTGCTTCCTATATGGAACACATATATAGAACCCTTTCATCACAGGGTTCTTTGATCGGAACCCCAAGGCTGGTTTATCATGGAACCAAAAGTATTTTCATATGGAACCCTGTATGGTGCCATTTATAAATTATAGCTACTACTAATACATTTTAATAATTTTAGCTAAGAATTTAATATAATAAACGATTAAATAATGAACACCTGAATACCTGCATAGTTTTTAGATGTTGTTGTCATTATATACCAACATAGTTTGGAAATATGTACTGGTGGACCAGGAGGCATTTGTTTGTTTGAATGATGACCCATGACAATCGTGGTAACAACTCTGGCTTCTTTACGGACCAGTACAGTGTGGCTTGTTGGTGCCTTATCGGTAGGCTTTTTGCAAGTTCAATCACTGTCCTCTGGTATGTTTATGCTGGAATGGCAGTTACATTTTAAATTGACCAAAGGTTTTATATAGAGCCCTTTTTTGTTTTTAATCTAAGAGTGTATACTTTCATTAAATACATTATTTCCACTAGCTAGCGTTTAGTTAACAACAGCATGTTTGTATGAACCTTGCTGTTTGGCACTCTGACCCCGGCAACAATGTTGTAAAATGTGAATTCGATCTCCCCTCTGCCATAGAGAGGTAACCTGTTAGACGTCGTCAGTTAGTCGTTTTTCTAACCCGGGGAAATCATACAGCAGCATCATTAATATGGATATAAATGTCAATGCAAAACAGCTGAAACAAAATGAAAAGGGAGCTAGTTAGCTGACATTTCACGAGCGTGATGTGACTGTGTTAGCTTTCTGTTAGATGTTGTTCTCTCAAATCCACATTACACTCTGGGTAGGGATAGAACTCTGGGTAGGGATAGAACTCTGGGTAGGGGTAGAACTCTGGGTAGGGGTAGAACTCTGGGTAGGGGTAGAACTCTGGGTAGGGATAGAACTCTGGGTAGGGATAGAACTCTGGGTAGAACTCTGGGTAGGGGTAGAACTCTGGGTAGGGATAGAACTCTGGTAGGGATAGACCTCTGGGTAGGGGTAGAACTCTGGGTAGGGATAGAACTCTGGGTAGGGATAGAACTCTGGGTAGAACTCTGGGTAGGGATAGAACTCTGGGTAGGGGTAGAACTCTGGGTAGGGATAGAACTCTGGGTAGAACTCTGGGTAGGGGTAGAACTCTGGGTAGAACTCTGGGTAGGGATATAACTCTGGGTAGGGATAGAACTCTGGGTAGGGATAGAACTCTGGGTAGGGATAGAACTCTGGGTAGGGATAGAACTCTGGGTAGAACTCTGGGTAGGGATAGAACTCTGGGTAGAACTCTGGGTAGAACTCTGGGTAGAACTCTGGGTAGGGATAGAACTCTGGGTAGAACTCTGGGTAGAACTCTGGGTAGAACTCTGGGTAGAACTCTGGGTAGGGATAGAACTCTGGGTAGAACTCTGGGTAGGGGTATAACTCTGGGTAGAACTCTGGGTAGAACTCTGGGTAGAACTCTGGGTAGAACTCTGGGTAGAACTCTGGGTAGGGGTAGAACTCTGGGTAGAACTCTGGGTAGGGGTAGAACTCTGGGTAGGGATAGAACTCTGGGTAGAACTCTGGGTAGGGGTAGAACTCTGGGTATAACTCTGGGTAGAACTCTGGGTAGGGATAGAACTCTGGGTAGGGATAGAACTCTGGGTAGGGGTAGAACTCTGGGTAGGGGTAGAACTCTGGGTAGAACTCTGGGTAGGGCTGGAAATCTGGGTAGAACTCTGGGTAGGGGTAGAACTCTGGGTAGGGATAGAACTCTGGGTAGGGGTAGAACTCTGGGTAAAACTCTGGGTAGGGATAGAACTCTGGGTAGGGGTAGAACTCTGGGTAGGGGTAGAACTCTGGGTAGGGGTAGAACTCTGGGTAGAACTCTGGGTAGGGCTGGAAATCTGGGTAGAACTCTGGGTAGGGGTAGAACTCTGGGTAGGGATAGAACTCTGGGTAGGGGTAGAACTCTGGGTAAAACTCTGGGTAGGGATAGAACTCTGGGTAGGGGTAGAACTCTGGGTAGGGATAGAACTCTGGGTAGGGATAGAACTCTGGGTAGAACTCTGGGTAGGGATAGAACTCTGGGTAGGGGTAGAACTCTGGGTAGAACTCTGGGTAGGGATAGAACTCTGGGTAGGGGTAGAACTCTGGGTAGAACTCTGGGTAGGGATAGAACTCTGGGTAGAACTCTGGGTAGGGATAGAACTCTGGGTAGGGATAGAACTCTGGGTAGAACTCTGGGTAGAACTCTGGGTAGGGATAGAACTCTGGGTAGAACTCTGGGTAGAACTCTGGGTAGAACTCTGGGTAGGGATAGAACTCTGGGTAGGGATAGAACTCTGGGGTAGGGATAGAACTCTGGGTAGGGATAGAACTCTGGGTAGAACTCTGGGTAGGGATAGAACTCTGGGTAGGGGTAGAACTCTGGGTAGGGGTAGAACTCTGGGTAGGGATAGAACTCTGGGTAGGGGTAGAACTCTGGGTAGAACTCTGGGTAGAACTCTGGTAGGAAGACTCTGGGTAGGGATAGAACTCTGGGTAGAACTCTGGGTAGGGATAGAACTCTGGGTAGAACTCTGGGTAGGGATAGAACTCTGGGTAGAACTCTGGGTAGGGATAGAACTCTGGGTAGAACTCTGGGTAGGGATAGAACTCTGGGTAGAACTCTGGGTAGGGATAGAACTCTGAAGGTCCTATATGGTTCTAACCTATTTTAGTAAAGGGTTCTTTAATTTCGTCCAAAGAAGCAACATGTTCTATGTAGAACTCTAAAGAACAGTTTTTTTCTAGGAGCGCATATGACTATTATATGGCACAGAAGTTTATGTGACTACAAATTGTTTAACTGCACAGAGGTTGGTTTAATTGGAAATCAAGCATCTCCGTTTAGGCCCACATTTACGCACGAGTTTACATTTTACGCACAGCTGGTTAATGCACCACATAAAAAACAAAAGTTTTTTTTAAAACGTTTTTCTGACGATAAATAACACACACACACACACAATAAACATAATTTAATAACTGACCTCCCACATCAGCGTGTTGTCGTCGTATGTTTTGATCTCGCTGGTATTGACCAGTTTCCCCTGAAACGGGCCGAACCGGGTTCCCTTGGTGATGGCGCTCTTCTCTGCGTAAACTCCGTAGTGGGACAAACTGCCGTAACTTGTCTGGTGGATAGATAACCCTGTAAGTGACATTTAAAAACACGTTAAACTTAACACCCTTTACACAACTTTACAAGTTCACAGAGCGGGAGATGGGGAGACAGAGAGAGACAGAGAGAGAGACAGAGAGAGAGAGAGAGAGAGAGAGAGATTACCTTCTGGAAGTCCAAGCGCCCCAGTTTCCAAGGTGAGTTGTTCGCTGTTGCAAACTGTTGAAGATAATGTTGCTGGTCATCAATGATGAACATTACAAATCAAACACAGACTGACAACATGAGCTGGATTCTCAGACCGAGATTAAGCCTCCTGGAATTGACAGTTTGGTTTTATGATATGTAAATGTAAATGAGAATTTGTTCTCCACTAGCCTACCTGGTTAAATAAAAGTGAAATGAAAAACTATTTTTTTTAAATATAGGTAAATCCATAAAGTCCCAGCTAGAAATACATAATTATTGCCTACTGATTAATTATCCAGCCCCAAGTGGTTGTTGAATCTTTTTTATTTGTTTTATTTAACTCGGCAAGTCAATGAAGAATACATTCTTAACTGCTTACAGATTTGTACCTTGTCAGCTCGGGGATTCGATCCAGCAACCTAGTGGCCCAATGGTCTAACCACTAGGCTACCTGCCGCCCCGCATTTAACAATGTAAACTTCTTCCGAACATACTTTTGGACAGCTGAAGCAAACACGCACGTTTTCCCTTAATAAGGAAATTTACCTTTGTAGTTTCGCCAATATTTCAAAGGCTCTATCTGTTTACCTGAGTTCCCAAGCAGGGCTACTCCGGAGATGTCTTGACCGGCATTCTGCTCCTGGCTCCGGGAATATCCATACAGCACCATGAAAAGGTCGTCCTCGCTGAAACTATAAGTGCGCGTTTTCTCCGGTGATAATTCGGTTCCCCTGAGGTGGAATGAACTTTCTTTAGACGGTGAGAGAGAAGGAGCGGAGGACCCGAAGTCTGATAGACCGACAGATAACGGGCCGGTGGCGTGTTCGGTCACCACCGATGCCAGCTCCTCGTGCTTGGAGTAAATCGTGTGTCCCACTCCCGGCATCATCCGGTTAAAGTACGGGATGTGTGACACGTTAAAGATCTGCTCGTGAAGAACGTTAACGGCGGTGGCTTGGTGGCTGCCGTTGCCGAAGAACGAGGGTGTTCCGGTGGTGAAGTTGAACGGCATGACTGTCTGGGTGTCGGTGACTAGCCGTCCCAGAGACTTGAGCGGGTGAAGGAGATGCTGAGAGCTCCTGAAGATGTCCATGTAGTGGTGGGCTCCCTGCAGCGGGGCAGCGTAGTAACCCGAACCCCGGACAGGGCTGCCTTTGAGGGGGTTGGAGTGGAACGGCTTGTCCTTCACCGTGGAGAGGCTGGACAGAGACATCACAGCAGGCGGGGAGGCAGAGCCAACCTGTGATGATTTGAATATGAATAGTCGATGTTGTAGCTATTCGGCCTGGAGAGAGATGGAGGTCGAGAGATTTTAGCTTTATTTCCAGCAAATACCTTAAATATTTTGCTCAAATTAAGTTTTACTTCTCAAGTTTATTTTCTAGATGATTATTTGAAGATTAATAAACCGATTTCAAATAGGGAACATAAATCAATTAGGCTACAATAATGGAATTTGGTAACGAACAAATTATGCATGTTTTTTAAAGGCCTATTTCCGCTCAAGATACATTTAAGAGAATACAATTAATTGTTGGTTAGTTATTTAAAAAAATGTCATCAAAATATTTCTGTCAAATCACAGGACTGCTGAACGAAATGCCAACATTGCTATAAGCCTGTATCACAATATTCATGTCAATTAACGAAAGGAAAAGGTTGTAATTTCAATTATCGCGCAATATGAAAATATCTTATTTAGCTTTCACCTATTATTGGCTATTAGAATAATACAAATCTTATATGGCTTCAGCACTTTACACTTTAACAAGATCAAATTTCTGCAGGAACGGATAGTTCCAAAATCTTAAAACGAATTATATTAAAAGTCATACACATATTTTTCGTCAGTTAACAAATTCATGAAAATGTATTCCTAAATTTGAGAACACAGATTTTTTGGTGATTTTTTTTTTTACCAAACTTACTGCATTCACAGCACTTACAATCTACAATAAAAAAACAGCCGTTTGGGCATTTTTTACAGTTCGCAAAGCACACAGTTGACGTTCGTCAATATCTTTAATTTGGTGCCTGAGCCTGCAGAGTAAAATACTTTAAATTGGTGCTCGACTGTGCATCCCTGTAAACGAGCAGTATGAGTTGTAGGGGCCATGGCCCCCCGTCACAGGGCGGGAAGTGAGTGGGTGGTAGCCAGCAGTAACTGAGACAAATCAGGGTCATGACACCCAAATGAAAGAACACCAGGTCAGCGGCAGAGGTCAACATTAATGAAGCTATCGCAAGTCACAACTCCTTTAAAAAGCATTAGGGCGCGACCAGTTCAATGGCTATTAACAACCGGTTATAAGACCGCTATAAACGGAACTTCACATCATTTCTGCATTCAATTGTCTATAGAAATAATGAAGGAATGTGATGAGAAATTACAAGAAATAATAGAAAATGTTGCCACATAGGTCTAAAACGACTTTACACATAGCAGTAGCAATGTAATAATATTTTCATTAAAGCAATTACTTTTTTTGTTTCGAAGGATCAATCTTAAAATCTGACTTACCTCAAAGGAGATTATTTCTAAATCTGAAGTTGCCAATTTAAAGATAGTTTTTTTGTTGTTGTCCACAGACAAAACACGAATATACGGCTACAAGTGTGTGCCGCTTTATCTTGCTGATAGAATCCTCTGAAGGTAAAGTAGAGAGACAGGAGCAGTAGGACAGACCGGAACAACAAAGACACACAGAGGGGATCTATTGAACTGAACGCGGTATACAGAACGGTTAATGGTACCGGACTCATGAAAGGTTCAGATGCTGCACTCCTACTATTGGTCAGAGAGCAGCTATGGTCACCCTGCTTGCGTCTCAAACCCCAGGAGGATTCCACCTTTTTTACATTACAAACCCCCCACGCACGCACGCACGCACACACAGGCGAACACACACACACACACACAAACACAATACCGCCTTATTGGCGTTATCAAAAATCTAAATAAAAAACGTGTCCCAAAACCAGTATTCTGGTAGGCCTATTGGTAAGGTTACAGTTAATCCCAAAACCCTATTGAGAAAAACAACTCATTTAAAATCGAATGTCAAGTCGATTTATGTCCCCTCATTACTTATTTTCGATAAATTTAGATGGGGATGGTTAATTAAGATAATGATGATTGTAATGAAGCAGCCTATAAAACATTTGTCTTCTAAAAAAATAAAAGCTGTATGCTGAAATCCTATGTAGCGTAACATTTGATTATGTTGCTTGCTTGTAATCATTCCGAAATATTTCATTTAATAAAAAGTGACCGTAAATTGTTGTTATTTTGCCACCGGAAAATAAATATGTAAGTGTTTGAAGTACAAAACGAACAAATCGATTTATGTTAGAAGCATTAATAATTTAAATCCTCATTCATTTACAAAACAGCATCACGGAAGACCTGATAAAACGAACAATTTCTACAGGGCAATATGGAAACAGATATGTGTTCATTTGTTAAACGGTTCAATAACATTATCACCACTAACAGCCACCCTATTCACACGTCATTCCTTCCCCACGTCCCAGTTACTCACAACACTGAGTCGCATCCCAGCCGGACTAACGCATCGTCCAATCTAAACGCATGCATTCAACAACTTGCAAAGTACGTGACAAAAACTCAACGCAATTAGCTTTAAATTAGCCATCCATCAATTTAAATAAATATCTCCACTTTCAGGATCAACCTTCTTTTTGCATCTAAACACAAAACAAAATCGAATTAAAAGTGTATTTGTTATACACCCAGAACAAGTCATACTGCAGGCTACACAGTAACACAATGAAACGCTTCCTTGCAAACTCTTGTCAAACAGTGCAGTATTTATAAAACATGATTCAATAACATAGCGGAACTAGATTAAATGTTGCAATAACAATTCTTTATTTACAATGGTATTATTCAACATCAAATTGCAAATAGCATCAGCGAAGCCTTATTAGTTGACAACTTGCATATATAACTGTGTTTAAACTTCTGCCGGCATATCTAACTTTTGCATAAAATGCTCAACACTAAAGATTACAAACGTTGATGCGTTGAGTGACGGACGGGTGGAACGGACGGACAGTGTGATGTTTCTGGTGAACAACACAGCTGGAGAGAAAAAACAAAAATCCATCTCAGAGCAGCGCGCAACACTGTAAGCTTTCTTTCTCCAGAAAGTTCATAGAATATATTACATATTGCTTCAATATCCCATTGCATCATGTTTTTTTTATCCATATAGCAGACTGACAACAGTTTGGGGGGGGGGGGTATGAAATTATACAAATAACACAGCCTTCAACCAATCACAGATAAGAAAGAGAGAGAGACTGCTTGTCTCAGCAACCAAGATGTGTTGATCAATGACGCACCCATTCAATAATGTACATATTCACAATACAGATATGATACAGATAAGCTTTAAAATATACAAGGGAAACAGACAATCTAAGGCAATATGCTAGGCTTTTAGCATTTCAAGGTTCTTGCATTTTAGCTCTAAGAAAACTGGCAGACAATACAAAAACAGGGCATTTTAAAAAATCTCCCAAATGAAAAAGGTAAAGAGAGTAATTATTTTGTTGTAAATTGATTTATATTCACTGCCTGTATGATTTTTTTTTTTTGAGGGGCAAAAAAGGTTGTTTGCTCCCAAGTCCTGATATAAATGCTTTAAAAAACATTAACCTCATGGCTTATATTCATTTCAAAATCTTAACAATCTTTGGAAATTGTCAGAGGGGTGGTGACAAGAGTGATTTTCTTTAGAATTGGCTATTCTTAAAAACGTAAGTCAATTCTCAGCAATGACATCCAGCTTTTTTATCAAAAAACTGATCGACAGTTGATACATCTCGATAAATCGTGATCAATCAAATCGTACAGCAAAACGGAGGAAATACAGCGTTTAAATCTGAGACAGGGCCCCATAACATACTGAATAATAGGACCCGTATGCCTCATACAGACAAAGTGTTACTGTACCTCAGTGTTCAAAGGGACTACTAGCCCAAAATGATAAAAATGTTTAAAAAAAAAAAAAAAAAAAAAAATATTTTAAAAATGATAGGAATTATCTGAGAGAAGAAGTGTTGATCTAGTATCAGTCAGCCCCCCCCCCCCCCTCCTTTCATTAAAATATAAAAGGCTAAACCGATCCGGATTTATGAATACGGACCCTGATCTGTGATCAGCTTTCTCCATCCTCACCCAAACTGTTACCAATAAGGAAATGAAAACAAAAACATCTAAAAAAAAAAAAATCTGTTCTCAGACCAGGTCTTATGAGTAATTTCAGGTTTGGCCAGTTCCAGAACTAACAATCGACAGAGAATAGTATTTTTAAAAAAAGTGGTGGGCTTGTATCCCCAGTGGGATCCTATTCCATATGTAGTGCACTACTTTTGACCAAGGCCCATAGGGCTCTATATAAGGAAAAAGGGTATCATCTGAATCGCAGCTTTTCCAGTCTATTCTGATCTGAGGTCAGCCATGACAATACATTCAGATCCCACATACACACACACACACACGCACACACTGCAATCTCTCCTCACATACAGACAGTCACACACTACGAGGTGACATTGCATGTTTCTCTGAGGACTATCATACTGTTTGGGCTGCTAATAATACCCTTTATCCCCTTCAGCAGGGGTGGATTCAGCTGTTTTAGGGGCCTGTTTCATTTGACACTGATGAAACACAACTAAGTCCATCTCTGTCCTTCATCATCAATGTAATGAAAGGCTGGTAGAATTCATAACCCAATTTACACGGCATGGGATATTTGGCTTGTCCTCCATAGTAATGTCTGGCTTATTATCACAGGTAATGTCAACATTGCTGGCGTGAGCACCAGTCTGTTGGTGCCATCGCTCCAACACAATCATACGATACCAGGCTGCAACTCTTTCAGGATTGGTGGAAAGATATAGTTATGAGGTCTGACTGTGACGCAACAAAGGATCTACAGTGACCATAATATGATGTCATTATACCCGTTAGAGGGGCGAGGGAATATGATGTCATTATACCTGTTAGAGGGGCGAGGGAATATGATGTCATTATACCTGTTAGAGGGGCGAGGGAATATGATGTCATTATACCCGTTAGAGGGGCGAGGGAATATGATGTCATTATACCCGTTAGAGGGGCGAGGGAATATGATGTCATTATACCTGTTAGAGGGGCGAGGGAATATGATGTCATTATACCCGTTAGAGGGGCGAGGGAATATGATGTCATTATACCTGCTAGAGGGGCGAGGGAATATGATGTCATTATACCCGTTAGAGGGGCGAGGGAATATGATGTCATTATACCCGTTAGAGGGGCGAGGGAATATGATGTCATTATACCCGTTAGAGGGGCGAGGGAATATGATGTCATTATACCTGTTAGAGGGGCGAGGGAATATGATGTCATTATACCTGCTAGAGGGGCGAGGGAATATGTCATTATACCCGTTAGAGGGGCGAGGGAATATGATGTCATTATACCTGCTAGAGGGGCGAGGGAATATGATGTCATTATACCCGTTAGAGGGGCGAGGGAATATGATGTCATTATACCCGTTAGAGGGGCGAGGGAATATGATGTCATTATACCCGTTAGAGGGGCGAGGGAATATGATGTCATTATACCTGTTAGAGGGGCGAGGGAATATGATGTCATTATACCTGTTAGAGGGGCGAGGGAATATGATGTCATTATACCCGTTAGAGGGGCGAGGGAATATGATGTCATTATACCCGTTAGAGGGGCGAGGGAATATGATGTCATTATACCCGTTAGAGGGGCGAGGGAATATGATGTCATTATACCCGCTAGAGGGGCGAGGGAATATGATGTCATTATACCCATTAGAGGGGCGAGGGAATATGATGTCATTATACCCCTTACAGGGGCGAGGGAATATGATGTCATTATACCCGTTACAGGGGCGAGGGAATATGATGTCATTATACCCCTTACAGGGGCGAGGGAATATGACGTCATTATACCCGTTAGAGGGGCGAGGGAATATGATGTCAGAGGGCTCTGGTTTAAAGTGTGTAGGTCATGGGGTTCCATTTAGGATGCAGCCTGTGTGTTAACATGAGGGTTAGTAAGGTTCACCACCACACACCATCCCAGTCTACACCCTCCCAGTCTACACCCTCCCAGTCTACACCCTCCCAGTCTACACCCAGCGCTGCTGCATCAACTGCCATGAACCTATCATTTGGATTAGAGAGATTTAAAAATATAAATATATAAACTGCAATAAAAAAAAGTATCAGTGTTTTAATGTTCGATGGACAGCAGAGCATACAATGTACCTCCAGGAAAAAATCTGCACCCCAAAAAATTAAATAAAACGCAAAACGTAAGATTTCTGAAGTAATTGTTATTGCTTGTTTACGTACATCACACTGACGGACCAGAGCAGTTTGTCCTGTCTTTCTATCGTGGTGCTAGCTATACGCTCAAGGCTGAGAAGCAAGCGACAATCTGTACACTGTATACATACCCCCCCCCGGCATACCTACCTACCTACCTACCTACCTACCTACCTACCTACACCCTGCATTAGAGCCTGGGTAAAGGCTCCTCTGTACACTGTATACATACCTCCCCCAGGCATACCTACCTACCTACCTACCTACCTACACCCCGCATTAGAGCCTGGGTAAAAGCTCTTCTCCTGTACCATATCAACGACTCTGACAAGGTCAGACTCTCCTCTTCTCAAACAAACACGTAAAACACCGCTCTGCTTTTACAGCAGAGAGAGTCAAGACCAGACAGGGTGAAAGAAGAGAAAAGGCCCAAATCAATAGGAAAATCTGTCTGTCTGTTAACTGGTACAGTATGTACAATCTGTTAACTGGTACAGTATGTACAATCTGTCTGTTGTTAACTGGTACAGTATGTACAATCTGTTAACTGGTACAGTATGTACAATCTGTCTGTTTCTGATGTCTTCAACCACATGATGTAATTCAACAACTTCTGATGAAACTACTGAACCAAAGTCAAATCCGTAATATTTCAATGTGATATAATATAGTAGTCTTTACAGAAAGAGTTTAACCGCCGAGTTTAAAATGACACAAAGTGCCTCTTTTTACGCACTTTCACCACTTTAGAAATCGTCTTCTGTTGTGTTTTTGCTACGATAATAAAGAAATTATCTAAGATAATAAAAAAAAAACATCTATACAGAAAAATAAAACTTAATTTAATAAACTATAAACCTCTTGACTAAATTAGTCTAATTATCATACAAAGCATTATTTCAGTCAAACCAATAATCTGCAGTGTTTAAAAAAAACAAAAAAACATTTGTCTTTATCCTACACATCATCATCATCATCATTCGGAAAACAAAAACAAACAGCAAAAAGGCAAAAATGGCTGAAATGAGTTGGCCGCTGCGCCGCTGTCCACCAGAATCCAACAGTAAATGTTGAGAGTCAGTTTGATGCCATTGTGGAACATGAGAGGAATGTTCTAGAACATCAGAGGGATCAGAAAGAAAACAAATTGTTTGAGATGAGTTCAGATTGCAAAAATGGCCACTGTCCATAGAGAGGAATACATTCATCTGACGAGGATCCCACCGCTGCCACCAGTACTCAGTCAGTCAACCCAGAGGATGAGGGGGGGCTCCACGGGGCCTACCCAGAGGGGGCGGGCCTCCAGGCAGATGGGGGGGGGGGGCTAGAGTCAATCAACCCATAGGGGGAGGGACCTACAATAGAGGGGGAGGGGCCTACAGTAAGTCACACTACGGTGAATGCAGCTGGACAGAGACAGGCTGGCTCACGGATTAAAGGAGGGGTTAGGCGTTTTAGGGTTACCTCCCTCTTTACTTTCAACCAGGGCCCTATATAGGGAACAGGGCGCCATTTGGAACATGTCAAAAAGTCAAATCTTTCCTCCATCCCCCCCCCCCCACTCACCCCTTGAACCCTGGGTTCTGGGTGAGCCCCCCCCCCCCAGTAAGGATAGATCTGAGGAACACTTTATGCCAGGTGGGTGAAGTCAAGAGGTCAGGCTTGGTTGGGCAGAGTTGGGTCAGGGCACTGCCAGGTTCACTCAAAGAGCCATTGGTAGATTGGTTGGGTGGTTGAAGATGAGCGAGCTCATTGGATCCTGGGTGTTAGCATCAAGGTGCTGGTTGGCTACACGCTCCACCAGGGTCAGCAGTATTTCTGTAAACAGATGAAGACAAAGAGAGAGAGAGAGAGAGAGAGAGAGTTGTTTCAGATACAGATACACATTTAACATACATTACCAGTCAAAAGGTTTGACACACCGACTCACATTCAAGAGTTTTTCTTTATTTTTACTATTATCTACAGTACATTGTAAACTCATCAAAAAAAAGAAACATCCCTTTTTCAGGACCCTGTCTTTCAAAGATAATTCGTAACAATCCAAAATAACTTCACAGATCTTCATTGTAAAAGGTTTAAAACACTGTTTCCCCATGCTTGTTCAATGAACCATAAACAATTAATGAACATGCACCTGTGGAACGGTCGTTAAGACACTAACAGCTTACAGACGGTAGGCAATTAAGGTCACAGTTATGAAAACTTAGGACACTAAAGAGGCCTTTCTACTGACTCTGAAAAACACCAAAAGAAAGATGCCCAGGGTCCCTGCTCATCTGCGTGAACGTGCCTTAGGCATGCTGCAAGGAGGCATGAGGACTGCAGATGTGGCCAGGGCAATAAATTGCAATGTCCGTACTGTGAGATGCCTAAGACAGCGCTACAGGGAGACAGGACGAACAGCTGATCGTCCTCGCAGTGGCAGACCACGTGTAACAACACCTGCACAGGATCGGTACATCCGAACATCACACCTGCGGGACAGGTACAGGATGGCAACAACAACTGCCCGAGTTACACCAGGAATGCACAATCCCTCCATCAGTGCTCAGACTGTCCGCAATAGACAGAGAGGCTGGACTGAGGGCTTGTAGGCCTGTTGTAAGGCAGGTCCTCACCGGCAACAACGTCGCCTAGGGGCACAAATCCACCGTCGCTGGACCAGACAGGACTGGCAAAAAGTGCTCTTCACTGACGAGTCTTGGTTTTGTCTCACCAGGGGTGATGGTCAGATTCGCGTTTATCGTCGAAGGAATGAGCGTTACACCGAGGCCTGTACTCTGGAGCAGGATCGATTTGGAGGTGGAGGGTCCATCATTGTCTGGGGCGGTGTGTCACAGCATCATCGGACTGAGCTTGTTGTCATTGCAGGCAATCTCAATGCTGTGCGTTACAGGGAAGACATCCTCCTCCCTCATGTGGTACCCTTCCTGCAGACTCATCCTGACATGACCCTCCAGCATGACAATGCCACCAGCCATACTGCTCGTTCTGTGCGTGATTTCCTGCAAGACAGGAAAGTCAGTGTTCTGCCATGGCCAGCAAAGAGCCCGGATCTCAATCCCATTGAGCACGTCTGGGACCTGTTGGATCGGAGGGTGAGGGCTAGGGCCATTCCCCCCAGAAATGTCCGGGAACTTGCAAATGCCTTGGTGGAAGAGTGGGGTAACATCTCACAGCAAGAACTGGCAAATCTGGTACAGTCCATGAGGAGGAGATGCACTGCAGTAGTTAATGCAGCTGGTGGCCACACCAGATACTGACTGTTACTTTTGATTTTGACCCCCCCCTTGGTTCAGGGACACATTATTCCATTTCTGTTAGTCACATGTCTGTGGAACTTGTTCAGTTTGTCTCAGTTGTTGAATCTTGTTATGTTCATATGTCTATTTACACACGTTAAGTTTGCTGAAAATAAACGCAGTTGACAGTGAAAGGACGTTTTAAAAAAAAAATTTTTTTTAGAATTATAGTGAAGACATCAAAACTATAAAATAACACATGTGATCATGTAGTAACCAAAAAAGTGTTAAACAAATCAAAGTATATTGGGGCGGCAGGTAGCCTAATGGTTAGAGCGTTGGACTAGTAACCGAAAGGTTGCAAGATCGAATCCCCTGAGCTGACAAGGTAAAAATCTGCCGTTCTGCCCCTGAACAAGGCAGTTAACCCACTGTTCCTAGACCGTCATTGAAAATAAGAATTTGTTCTTAACTGACTTGCCTCGTTAAATA
>NW_021822431.1:25000-27368 GCF_901001165.1 Salmo trutta | reverse complement strand
GAGGGGGGAGGTAGGCAGGAAGAGGGAGAGGAAGGAGGGAGGGAAGGGAGGAAGGAGGAAGGCAGGAGGGGAGGAAGGAGGGAGGAGGAGAGGAAGGCAGGAAGAGGAGAGGAAAGAGGGAGGAGGGGAAGAAGGATGGAGGAGGGGAGGAAGGCAGAAAGAGGGGAGGAAGGAGGGAGGAGGGAAGGAAGGAAGGTAGGATGAGGAGAGGAAAAAGGGAGGAGGGAAGAAGGCAGGAGGAGGGGAGGAAGGAGGGAGGGAGAGGGGAGGAAGGAGGGAGGAGGAGAGGAAGGCAGGATGAGGAGAGGAAAGAGGGAGGAGGGGAAGAAGGATGGAGGAGGGGAGGAAGGCAAAAAGAGGGGAGGAAGGAGGGAGGAGGGAAGGAAGGAAGGTAGGATGAGGAGAGGAAAGAGGGAGGAGGGAAGAAGGATAGAGAAGGGGAGGAAGGCAGGAGGAGGGAGCGAGAAGGAGAGAAGAGGGCAAATATAACACACCAGTGGGTTGAGATGGTAACGACACACACGTCCTCACCCTTACACTAACACATACATAGAACATGTCTGTTTGGATCACAGGTGGGGAAAGACATGAAGAAAAACTTCCTAAAAGTTACTGAAAAACACAACCAGTGTTTTTTTTATAGTTATTTTTCTTCAAAAACTCTCTCCAAATCAACAGGTGTAGACTTCACTTGAAATGCTTACTCACAAGCCCTTTCCCAACAATGCAGAGTTAAAAAGTAAGAGTATTAGCAAATAAAAAGCAAAGTCGATCGGAGCACTTAATATGTCGACCTTCTTCGTCGGCGTCATCTTATACACACAAATAAACACAAATAAGTAAAAATGTTCTGCAGTGTTAAACAATGTTTCCTGAAGTTGAGCAAACAGGTAACCTCCTTCTCCTTAGGGTCATGTTCAGTAGGGAGAAAACATGTCCAATGAGGACACATATTCATTTCCATTGCAAAATGTTTTGCCATATTATGCCATATTGAATACAAGCCAGCTCCTGGCCATACGTGTGACCTGTAGTAACAGTGTGCACTCTGAAGTAGTCTGGGAGGAAAGGGTTAAGTATGCAGCTGCCCACCAAGGCATGTTGAGCTGGAAGAGTGCAAACATTCTAGCTCAAATCAGCTGCTATGGTGCACAATAACAGGGGCTGCATGCCACACACACACACACACACACACACACACACACACAACACACACACACACACACACACACACACACACACACACACACACACACACACACACACACACACACTTGCTGAACTTACGTACACACTAATTGGACCCAAGGCAGAACGCACGTCATAGCTGAGGCCACCCTGGTCACCCCCATTAACAGGCCATTGTGACAAACCAGGCTACTGGGTCTGGATGAGGGCTGTTGCCCCACTATGGCACTCTGCCTGGTCCTGGTGCTGGTCCTGGTGCTGGCCCTGGCTCAGGGTCCTGTTCATTAGGCATCAGAAGAAGAAAACAGACCGAAACAGAAAGGGACTACCTGGACTTTGTCTTTTCCGATGTAAAACGTTTTGAATCGTTTTACGTTTTGTGCCCCTATTATTAATATGACATTGGACTGAACACCACTGGGTATATGAGCCTGCTATTATATAGTGCTTCCTCTGAGCAGTCTCCCCACAAACCCCCTGCACCCCTCCCTGGGTCACCCTATCCACAGCATAAAATGGACCATTTCGACATTAGCATCTTAATGCCGGGCATTTGAAAAAGGTGGCTCATGAATAATGACGCCAAGAGGCTGAAAATTGTGTCCTTAATAGGATGACACTGGTGAGGATAAGGGCTAATCTTTGTAAGACGTTGTGGTCAGGTTTTGTTAATGTCTTTTTTAGCAACCAGAAAAATACGCCTTTAGCTGGTTGTAATCCGAACAGAAAGCAACCAGCAGATTATATGGTAAATGATGCCTTCTCATTCGAAAACCAGTTTACAACTACATTTTGCTTGATGGGATATCTGTAGCTATGAGAAGGTATAGCTTTATACACAGCTTTCATCACAGAGGATACATCTACAGAGCCACAGCTCTAACTAACCCACCTGACTGAGTTCTGAGACTGAGGCAGTCCTACTATGGACACCGTACACCTGAGCTGGGATCATCTACCAGAACGCATCTGATGAAAACTGACATGTTCATCTTTTTAACTTGACCCCACTTCCTCTAGAGTTCAAGTACAACTTTATTCCTTTTCAGAGCACGACCCTGATGTTACAACACCTTAAATAGAACCACCACCAATATAACGGACTGATCTCATATTTCATATAGCGTGTCTTACAATAGAACAACAGTATTTCCTTACACCATAATTATCCACACACTGT
>NW_021822431.1:0-22500 GCF_901001165.1 Salmo trutta | reverse complement strand
TACATCAGTAGCGAAAGACCATCTGGAAAACATGCATATGCATGAACACGTGTCATATGTCTAACGACTAATATAACATGGCTGTACGTGCATTCATACTGTACAGTAGGTGTGTTTGCCTTTCAGAACGTCCATGTACGCGCATGTGGATGAGTGTGTGTTTTTCTGTGAAAGGGGGCAGCCAGGCCAGAGGGGGGCCAGCGGATCAGCTGTGTGCAGGTTTGGTGTCCCTGAGGAGGGGGGTGTGAGAGGACACGTCGGTGCCTGTGTGTGGGAAACCCCTCGCTCCTCACTTCTCATACATTGTTCTCCTCGCTCCTACAAACCGTTACATGCCACAAAAGATGCTCAGCCCCATTGTAGCGTGGGACAGCTGAGGGAGAGAGTGGGGGAGAGGAGGGGGAGGCCAGAGGGTGTGGAGGGGAGGGGAGAGGAGGGGGGTGGATTGAGGAGACTAGGGGGAGAGCTCCAAAGAAGCCTCTCTCTTCTCCACCTTCTCCCTACTCAGCGCTGCCACTTAGCCCCTTCTCAAGAGGATTTGGCTGGCCTGTGGATTTTAGGGGCGCAATGCTTATCAGACAATGAATTAAACCAACTCAGGCACCAGAGTTTTCTCCTTTGGGACCGTCCACGGTTAATCTGAGAATCTAGTGAAGGACGGCTTAGGTGATGTTACATTTTCATTAGACCTCTGAAGCCAAACGGGTCACTTATGGTAAAGGGACCTGGCCACCATTGTGATGCAAATCCTGATTATTTCTCCTAATTAAAGCAAGTGAGGGAGGGAGGGGGGGAAGGAGGGAGGATGGGGAGGGAGGGCGAGAGGGAGGGAGAGAGAGAGAGAGAAAAAGGGAGGAGTTGACACTGACAGACCTGAATACTCCATCTAGGCTGTATTCTCACGTCCCTCCCAGACCTTGAGATCTAGAGCTTCAGTCTAGTTGCTGGGAGATTGGATGAATTAGATGGTTGGTTTTGGGAGGGGGACTGACGTTTCGGTAAGACTTTATTTAAGTCTGCTGATGTACTGCATTATGATATGGTTCTAATGCATTATAAGACTGTAATACACTTTGACCCCCTAAGGTCAATGTCCACGGCCCAGCGGAAATAGAATTAGCATAATACAAAAATCCCCTAAACTAAGTCTGTTAAGACCAGTTTCAGTCTATTTATACTATCTCATAATGACGCTGGACTAAATAACAGCCTTTTCATGAAAATGTCCTAGAGGGACATAAACATATTATAAGCTCTATAATACACCATTATAAAGGCTCATGCATGCTTATTACAAAGCATTATACCATGCATGCTTACCAAAAGACTCTCTTAATTCTAACCTACAGATAACCTATATCCCCCAAAGGGACACACCTGTATTTACGTTATAGCAGAATGTCATCCTCTCCTGGCACGATGGCATCTTCATGTTTTATCACCAGCGACAGCAAGAAAGGTTAAAGGGCCATTCTGCAGTTACTAGATACATTTTTGGATTTATAAATTAATGATATGTACCCATTTATTCTTAAAGAATATAATTTATGAATGCCTCATGAACTCAGTTCAACTGTCATACCCCATCACAACCCAAAATATAAGCTTGTTTAACTCTAATGTTTGTAAACAAAGTAAATGTAAACAAACACTGTATAGCCTGAAAACGTGTTTTAAAACTGTCATTTTGATATCATGGATGTTCAAGCCTTTGTGGAGAGGGATTGAATTTCTCCAGCCCCAGCTTTGTTTTCTGAAACACTGACTGTCACGTTACGTCTGATCTAATCAAAACATCCTTATCTCTTCTATAGATGTTTATGTACTATAACTGCATTGGAACCAGACAAAATGCATACTGCAAAATGGGTATATCTGTAAGTAGTACTGTGGGTAGTAGTCTAATGAATTCATCCTCTGTGACTCTCTGTTCCATAATGAGAAGAACTCAATGTTCAAGAACATTTTCACTTCAGAAAGTAACCAAAAAAAGTCTTATTTTTTTGAGAAAAAAACCAACAACAATTGGGGACTTATTTGTGTTATTATTTATCATTGTTGTGGTAATTCCCCGGTAACCTAAAACAGACGGATAGATATGACGATTGTCTGTGACTACAGGGGGTAAAAGGAAGACGCTCAGTCTCTGTCTCACCTCCTCTAGAGGAGGTTCCCAACGAAGCAGAATGGAATCACAACAAGTTGCTACACCACCAGCAGAGCTTCTGTCCTCCGTATCTGGTTATCACTTTATGCACTGGTCAGGAACCCCATCCAAACACACTGTGTGTACGTGTGTCCGTGTGTCCATGTGCGCGTGTGCGTGTGTGCGCGTGTGCACGTTCTGCGAGGGGGAGGGGGGTAGAGCAGGACCGAGAGAGAGAGAGAGACGAGGGGAGCAAGTGTACAAATCATCCCCCCTCCCCACCCTCAGCCATGGGTAAAGAGAGGGAGGGAGGCCGGTACGAGGGTGTCGCATTAGGGGTGTTGGTGTGGAGCTGATGAGCGGTGGTTCTGGTACTGGCGTTGGTTACTCTTGCTCCACCAGTCCTCTGGGGGGGGGGGGGGGGGGATTAGACCCTGAGAACTTCCCCCTCTCCCCCACCCTCCCTATCTCCCTTGGTGGAGCTCGGAGTGCTGCAGCTCCCTGGGAGCGCGGTGGGAGCCAGTGTTGCCCCCCTGCAGCTTAAGCCTCTGTCTCTTTTTGTCCACAGCACAACAGCCTGTGGCATTCCGTGGCAGGCAAAGCTCACTGCTCGCTGTCACATGGGCCAGATTAGCTCAACTAAGACCTCAATAGAATGTTCACTTTAACTCACCCCCCAGCACCGCCCCCCTTTCCTCCATCCCAGCACCGGCCCCCTTTCCTCCATCCCAGCACTGACCCCCCAGCACCGCCCCCCTTTCCTCCATCCCACCACCGCCCCCCTTTCCTCCATCCCAGCACCCCCCAAACACTCTGACACACACACCCACACCCAATTGAACCGTTCCTTGTCTAGACATCACCGCAAAGCAGCCATTATGATTTGTGGTTATTAAGACTTTATAAATCCTGCTCTCTTTGTCATTGTCACATTCCCAGCGGTGCACATGAATAAACATGCAGCGCAACGAGACCTATTTCCCACTGGGGAGACACCACTTCCTCCCTTGGTCTGGTCTGGCCTGACCAGCCTCCTGCATCCCGCCGCTGACGACAGTGTAGTGCAACACCATCATTTCTGGAGTCTGGAGGGTTAGATGCAGGAATATCTTAAACGCTGAATTTACATCTAGTTCAAATCCATTTTCTGCTGTAATTGAGGTTTTTGAATGCCTCCCGGCCCCTCCGGTCTCTATTACCTTCCCAGCAACATGATGCAGTTTTCAGAACGTAGGTCACAGAGAATCTGGGAATGCGTCCCAAATGTGTCCATAGGGCTCAGGTCAAAGATAGTACACTATATAGGGAATAGGGTGCAATTTGGGACACAAACATGGTTAGCCATGGATCCAGCCACACGACCACTAGACCACTACCTCTCAGACTAGACCAAACCAGGCCTGGCCCCAGGGGGGCTTGCAGGGGCGGACATTCGCTTGGGGAACTTCTAGGAAATGGAAGCTCCGGAGGGGCAGGAATCAGTCTGTGGGAGGCTGGAGGAAGGCCGCCAGAGGGAGGGAGGGACGGCCTGATGCAGGATGGATGGAAGGGAAGGATGGGAGTCAGAGGGAGGGGGGGAGGTTGGGGGTTAGTACTTCCACAACAAAGCCATCTGACTACCTTTTAAAGACAAAGGGTGAAACACGTATGGTTCATGTTTGTAGCATGTCAGACTTACACCGATCATCCCCACTCCCACCACCACCACCCCACTGTACCCCGTCAAGTTCATTTAGATATGTATGTATGTAGTAATTCCTCTGATGGGTATGATTAGATAAAAATTGACCAGATAACTGTTGTTAATGTTTAGTTGTTTTAAACCATACGTTTTGTTTAGGTGCTGAGTCACCGCTTAGTACAGTGGAGTGAGTTTCATGACTGGCATGGTTTTAAGAGAGGGGGTTGCTGGTTTAGTGTGTCAGTCTCCTACTGTGATTGAGCGTTAAAGGCCGGCCTGCTGTAAAGGGGGGAGGACGGACCATGTTAAGGCTGAGGCTGTGGCTGGGTCTGGGACAAAGATTGGGTAAGAGGCTGGGGCTGGAGCAAAGGTTGGGGCAGAGGCTGGGGCAATGGTTGGGGCAGAGGCTGGGGCAATGGTTGGGGCTGGGGCTGAGGCAAAGTTTGTGGCAGAGGCTGGAGAAAAGGTTGGGGCTGACTGAGGCCAGGGATGGGGAAGAGACTGGGGCAGGGGCTGATGCTGAGACTGGGTAGAGGCTGGGGCTGAGGCATGGTGTTGCAGCTGTGGGGATGGGGCCACCATGCCGCAACGGTGCAGAAAATAATTAGGTTATTTTCAAGTAATGGTCTATTGCTCAGAGCGGCACTATTGACAAGCGCAGGCCAGCGAGCTACTTTATCACCCTCCACATGAAAGAGACTTCCTCACCGCCCCCAAAATGGACAGGGTGAGGAGTAGAGGAGGGAGGGAGGGGGTACAGAGTAAGAACTGCCCAATACAAACTGGCAAGCACTTTGAGAGAGAGAGAATGCGACAGAGAGAGAGAGAGAGAAAGAGAGAGAGAAAGAGAGAGAGAGAGAGAGAGAGAGAGAGAATGCGACAGAGAGAGAGAGAGAGAGAGAATGTGACAGAGAGAGAGAGAGAGAGAGAAAGCGAGAGAGAGAATACTCAGAATAGCCATGAACCCAAAAAGTGAACCATTAGATGGAATGACAATGTCTTTATACATCCACTGCAGCATCACTTACTTGCCTGCCTAACTCACACACTGACAGGGAAAGTACTGTAGGCATGGAACTAAACTTTAGCTGAAGAACACTGGTATTTTCACAACAGTCTTTAAAATCAGTTTTTATAAGTTAACTGCAGACAGCAAGCACCTGTTGAGGAAGACATTTGGTTTGCTGGTACAACCTTTGCAGAAGTAATTACTTATCATGTGTTTCAGTAAATGTAAGTTGGAAATACTTTATCACCTGTACGGTGTCCATATTAGGAACGCCTCAGTCTCAGAAATACAGTTCAATACAGTGTATGAGGTGGGTATCCCCCATTCAATGTAAAGTGATTTGAACACCTGGAAAGAGTGCTGTATAGAATCCATTATGACATTATCGTTATTAACGTGAATATTATTTCTGGATCTCTCCTGCTGTTTGCGTACACACACATTACAGCCCTGTTTATTGTCATCAGTCAGTTTCCGCTCCTTCTGACGTAGTATCTGGCAGCTCCAGTGGCCGAGTGAACCACAGCCCAGCAGACGGGCCCAGCCAAGGCTGCAATGCAGTGGTCCTGGCTTTTAACTGGCTGATTAAGTCATGCCTCTGGGTCTCTGGGGGATCGTGAGACCCAGTGAGTTCTCCCTGACCTGGGTTCAAATAGTATTTGTAATATTTTTAGCGTTTGCACTAGTCGGACTGGAGTGTCAATTTGGTGGGATGTGCAGTTTTCGGGACTTTCCTATTGGTTTCATTGTGGCCAGGCAAGCTTGATCAAGCCCATATTAAGTATTTGATATGATTTCAAAAAGTAGATCTACTCTCTCCCAAGCCCCTGGTGATCGAACGGAGACCAGTGAGGGGGAGCACCAGTGACGTGCATAAATCACATCACCCCACATCAAATAAAGCCTCACACTTCAAAAGCTCTTAGAAACTCAGGGAAAGGTTCTCGCCAGGGGGGCCTGCTGTCGCAACAAAGGGTTCAGCTTACACCCCCTGACTCCAAAAACTGTGTTCTTGTAAAACACATATGTCATATTTGTGTGTGCTTTCCTTGTAAAATGTTGTAAAGTTATTAAGGTTTGTAATGGAGGTGCAGTGACAGATCCAAAATGGAGGTTGTGTAATGGCTATGGATCATTGCAAAGCTTGAGGTCACATGCGTGTGAACGTAGAGGAGAGGACAGAGAAAAGCACAGGTCTATCATTTATGGGACGGAGACCTCTCTCTCTTAGTACGACAAACAAGGTGCCTGCCGATGCAGGGTTTACCTATCTTTGTGTGTGTTTCTGTGTGTTTCTGTGCTGCTTGCGGGCGTGTGTACGTGAGTGGTGTGCATGCTGGTGGGTGTATACACCCTGGTTTATCTGTTATACATCTGGTCTTCAGTTTCCCGGGTTTTGGTAATCCCATGCCACTGGGGATATAACGAGTTGGGATTAAATACACAAATTGGGAATAATCCCAAGCTCATGGATACGTTGGATAGGTTATAAAGCCCGCCTATATGAATTGGGTCAACTGCCAAGAAGAGGTGATTAAGGTTTATTTGTTGGCGCACACACACACAGACACACACACTCACACACACACACATCCATAGAGCCATTACAAACACACACATTCAACAACCACAATGTTTGTCATGGTGCACTTGACATTTAAAGGTATTGTATTCAATAGGTGTTTACCACGAATTCATTCTCTGCCAACGTCAGAGAAGTTGCTTTTAAAAGTCAAATGCAATGCGGTTAGTTTGCATCTCGGCCTCAGTTTACACAGTTCATGCATGCTAACTGTACGCGTCAACTAGGATGTCAACACACATGAGAACCCACCCAACACCGTCTACATCCAGCTCCACACCCACTCACCCAGCGTAGTGAGAGAGCGAGTGAGGTCAGCATTTGGCTCGTCACACTGTGGGTACCTGACCATGGTTAGCTGTCAGGCAAGCAGCGAACGCACAGCTAGGCCCCAGAGACTCTCCCAGTCACAGGCCTTTCCCTGCCGCCCTGCCCACTTTCCACTAGACTGACTACAGCAGCAGTAATAATACAGCAAGACCTCGCCAGCAGGTCACCGTCTCACACGCTAAAGAGAGACTCACAATGACGCATTGTGTTCCATGCAACTTTAATGGGCGCGTGTCCTAATATGGACACCTTACATATGGACAGGTACAGTGATCAACAGTGGATGTGGATAGTGGATGTATGTCAGCATAGGTGATTTATAACTGCAATGGTCAAATGTCCCTATTTGAACATGTTTTAATTAGACCGTGTTGGTGTGTGGGAGTAGAGGAGAGATGAAGTACGACTATCTCATCCTAGTTGTCTCAAGGCTCTTTCCTCCACTAGGAGCTGAAAGGACTAAGTCAAGTTGAGTTAGTCAAGTTGCTAGTCTATAAATCACAGTGAGTTCCTCCCCATGCCACTACCAGAGTGGAGGCCAGTTGGGTGATGAGTAAATTCATCTAGTAATGACCTCTTTCTCCAGACATTGACAATGTAACTCGCTGAAGCAAGGTTTTATGAAAAAGTCACTTTTCAATGCCAGAAGTGAGAGGTAGGTGATTCGTTTTAATGCCCAGAAGTGTGTATAGGAATGAAGGAGAGGTGGGTGATTTGTTTTAATGCCCAGAAGTGTGTATAGGAATGAAGGAGAGGTGGGTGATTTGTTTTAATGCCCAGAAGTGTGTATAGGAATGAAGGAGAGGTGGGTGATTTGTTTTAATGCCCAGAAGTGTGTATAGGAATGAAGGAGAGGTGGGTGATTTGTTTTAATGCCCAGAAGTGTGTATAGGAATGAAGGAGAGGTGGGTGATTTGTTTTTAATGCCCAGAAGTGTGTATAGGAATGAAGGAGAGGTGGGTGATTACTTTTTCATGGGATAGTTGCCATAGAAGCCTACACAAAAAAAGTGTTATCTAGAACCTAAAAGGGTTGTTCGGCTGTCCCCATAGGAGAACCCTTTGGCAAACACTATTTGGTTCCAGAAGCAGACACATGCACAGATAGCAGTCTAACGCTGCCGCAGCACCTGCCCCTTCACATTCCCACTCGCCAAGCGCCCTTTTGGGTGGACGTCGTGAAGTTAGCCACTCCCCACTCCCCACTACCTAGATTAAATATCAACACTACCGCCACATCACCATAACATTTGATTAACACTTGTTTTACATGATCATCAATTTTCAGTATATACCTCAGTGCAAATACAGTCTCTCTGAAGAGGTTTGACTTTGCTAGGTAATAAGATAGAGAGGTAAGCTTTTGCATGAGTGCATCGCGGCCATCGCCGGCGAGTGAGCTGGGCATCATTGGGCGAGTCATTGAAGCTGGAAAGATTTTTCAGGATTATAATTTCTTCCTCATATTGTACAATATGTGTCTCCATACTCCTAGGCCAGGAATGGGCAACTTTGAGGGGGTGGGGGCCACCAAAAATCTGAACTCATCATGAGGGGCAGAAGTGGCTCGCGGGTCTGCGTGTCCATATCCATACCCACACATGCAATCAGAGCCAGCCCTCGCCTTTTGGGGGCCAAATATGACAATGTGTGATGAAATAAATAAGCCCATCCTAAAACAATCAACCTATTTTTGCTACAAAAACAGTTAGTATGTTAGGAATTCCAACATATGAAATACGAAAGTCCGTTTGTTTTCAAGGGTTTTTTTCATTTTGAGCACCTGCCCCCTGAAAGTTGTGTGACAGCCCTGCTCAGAAACCTCTCCCAGCTGGTTGTTGTGGATAATGGCTAGGCATGGGCCTCTGGGCTAACAGGAAGATGATCAGTATTCATGAAGCATCCTATGCCTTCCTGCTTGTCTGTTCTCTGCTGTGTTCTCACCATAAATTTGCTCTGCGAACAGTGACTTGCGATGGTTTTACGATGCAATGCAATGGTGTGTGTGTGTGTGTGTGTGTGTGTGTGTGTGTGTGTGTGTGTGTGTGTGTGTGTGTGTGTGTGTGTGTGTGTGTGTGTGTGTGTGTGTGTGTGCGTGCGTGTGTGCGTGCGTGTGTGCGGTGTGCATGTGACTTGCATAAGCATGTTGGCCCACATATGCTGGGAAGAAAGCATTCTGACTAGCAGTGTATGTAGCTAGGAAATTTCTGAAGAAACGTCTGACCTTTTCATTTGGATGGACATATCACCATAAATGAACTAGAAACTGAGGGACATTTCATTCCAGATCAACTGGAAACTGTCAGTTGTTTTCTAATGCCTGACCTTTGAAAGCAGATACAACATTAGTTACTTCTACCCTGCAAGGAGACTGGGACTTTTATTCTCCTTCAGTGTAGCAGGGTAAGCAGTGGTGGAAAAAGTACCCAATTGCCATACTTGAGTAAAAGTAAATATGCCTTAATAGAAAATCACCCAAGTAAAAGTGAAAGGCACCCAGTAAAGTACTAGTTGAATAAAACTCTAAAAGTATTTGGTTTTAAATATACTTAAATATCAAAAGTAAATGTAATTGCAATAATATACATAAGTATCAAAGTAAAAATAATTTCAAATTCCTTATAATAATTAAGCAAACCAAAATGCACAATTTGCTTTTTAAAAGGTATTTACAGCCAGGGGCACACTCCAATAGTATGGATGACCAGGGATGTTCTCTTGATAAGTGTGTGAATTAGACCATTTTCCTTCCTGCTAAGCTTTCAAAGTGTAACGAGTACTTTTGGGTTTCAGTGAAAATGGATGGAGTAAAAAGTACATAATTTTCCTTGGGAATGTTGTGAAGTAAAATGATTTGTACCTAAGTACTTTAGACCACTGAGGGTAAGTCTGTCATAGCCACAGAGAAGAGGTGACCATGCAGGGACAGCGTGTGGTTGTTGAGAGAGAAGTACTGGAACTCCAGAGATGCAGTACCAAGCAGAGAGTGTCAGCAAGGCCCCTCACCTGGTCACGGGGAATACACCACACCACAGTACCAGCACACTGCTAGCTCCAGAGAAAAGGGAACATGATCTCCACAACCGCTACTTCCAAACGTCACACAGTGACAATGTCCCTACTCACGGTGAATGATTGACTGAGGTACTTATTACTGGAGCCAAAGCACAGAGAGATAATCTAGCTGCACATTTTAATTCACAGGCAATAAAGATAAATCACCAGGTAAAAACCCTGGGTGTTATTTTAAATGCTAAATTCAATTTCGAAATCACACTTTAGGAATTATGACCAAAATAGCTTTTTACCACCCGAGGAACATTGCCAACGTGCAGCCATTTCTATCTCAGGCTGATACAGCACAGGAGGTTGGTGGCACCTTCATCTGGGAGGACTGGCTTGTGGTAATGGCTGGAGCGGTATTGGTGGAATGGTATCAAATACATCAAACACATTGTTTGATGCCATTCCATTTGCTCCGTTCCAGCCATTATTATGAGCCATCCTCCCCTCAGCAGCCTCCCCTGTGATACAGAGAGAATCATCCATGCTTTTACTACAAGCAGGCTCGACTACTGTAATGCTCTCCTGTCTGGTCTACCCAATAAAACCATTGTTCAACTGCAAAACCTGCAGAATGCTGCAGCACGGACCCGGACCAGGACCAGACAGAGAACACATATTACACCGGTTTAAAGTCTCTGAACTGGCTGCCTGGGATTTAGAAAAAATCTGTGAAAAATATCAGACATGCTTTCAGTTATGTACCACTAGGTCGATCAGGCCCTCTGGCACTGGCCTTTGCATTTAATTGTATTTATTTAACCAGGCAAGTCAGTTCAGAACAAATTCTTATTTCACAATGACAGGCTAAACACTTCCCTAACCCAGACGACGCTTTGCCAATTGTGCGCCGCCCTATAGGACTCCCGATCACAGCTGGTTGTAAAACAGCCTGGGATCAAACCAGGGTCTGTAGTGACACCTCTAGCACTGAGATGCAGTGCCTAAGACCGCTGCACCACTCGGACCAAGAGGAATGGAGAGGCAGCCTTTACTGACTATGCCCCCAGCCTCTGGAATAGCCTGCCAGAGAACATGAAGGGGGCCGAAACTGTGGACATATATAAAAGATCTTAAAACAAACCTTTTTAGCTTTGCTTTTCCTTTGGTGGCTTTTTAGTCTCTCTACTTACTGTATTTAGTGATCAGCCTCGTTAACATCCTCCCCATGAGACAAACAGGGAAGACTGAAGACACAGTTACTGTAGTTAGTGATCAGCCCTGTTAACATCCTCCCATGAGACAGACAGGGAAGACTGAAGACACAGTTACTGTATTTAGTGATCAGCCCTGTTAACATCCTCCCATGAGACAGACAGGGAAGACTGAAGACACAGTTACTGTATTTAGTGATCAGCCCTGTTAACATCCTCCCCATGAGACAGACAGGGATGACTGAAGACACAGTTACTGTATTTAGTGATCAGCCCTGTTAACATCCTCCCCATGAGACAGACAGGGAAGACTGAAGACACAGTTACTGTATTTAGTGATCAGCCCTGTTAACATCCTCCCCATATGACAGACAGGGAAGACTGAAGCCACAGTTACTGTATTTAGTGATCAGCCCTGTAAACATCCTCCCCATGCGACAGACAGGGAAGTGAAACTGTACGTCCGACCGCACTCTGTCCCAGCGTTGACAGTGATGTCACACTATGCAGTCTCATGGAGTGTGTTCTCCACGATCACACAGAAGAAGGTCATTGAACCCTCGAAGTAGAAACGTGACTTTGTGCTGAAATCATTGTGACGTTGTGCTGACATTTCATTTCTGACGCGCATCACTTCTTCTACTGTGCTGACCTAATAGGAGAATACAAGGGGAATAACAGGGGAATTCCCAATATCATTTCAAGAGTCAAAAGCCTTGTTCACACTACAGGCCTTAAAGCTCAAATCAGTTTTATTTTGGATACTGTCCAAACAGCAAGTTACAAATGACCAAATGGGATTTGTGTGGTTTGAGACAGCAGTCATTTGCTGACATGGCTACACTAGTTGTCATAGTAATGGCAGGTGTGTGCTCAGTGGCGTAGGCTGATTGGTGGTGGTGCTCCTGCTTCCTATCACTCAGATGTTATGTAGCAAGCTGAGGTGACAACAATGTCTGCTATGGACGTTTCCCAGTTGCTTTGAATGTTCAAAATCCTAGTATAAGAACACTTAAAGTCATAAAGTCTCAAAGAATAAGTTGATCCAACTTTCAAAACTAGTCCTTTTTGGCTAGCCACAGCAGTCAACTAGCTAGCTATGTAGCTATTTGGCTTTCTGGCACATTCACTAATTGATTGTAAACAATTAAGAAGCTAGTTAGCTACCACATCATGTTCTTGTCAAACTGTAAACAGCAGCTAGCAAGCAACAAGATATGCCAAATAACAGTATAAATCTGATTTGACCGTTCAGACACAAGTCGCATGGCCAGGAATCAGATGTGTATCCTACGAGGGTGGTTTGAAATATCTGATACGATGTGTCTTCTGGCTGTTCAGACTGCAGGAAAAACAACAGATTTTAATCAGATATGTAACAAAAATTGGATTTGAGTCACTGGCAATGTGAAACAGAGGATCTAAGAGGGGATCTTGTTCAATATCCTGATGACATTAAATGCTGAATGAAATTCATTCAGAATGAAATTCATTCAGTAACAGTATAACAATATCTTAAATAAGACATCTCAGTTTTCTTCCCAACATAAAAAAAGTTTGCACTTGATAACTTCGTTATTGAGGAAAAATGGGTTTACTATGACTGTGATGTGTGGTTGTCTCAACTAGCTATCTTAACATGAATGCACTGAGTCGCTCTGGATAAGAGCGTCTGCTAAATGACCAAAATGTTCCTGTGCAATATAATATGTCTACCAACAGCATTAGGATAATGAATCAAATCATGTTGTTAAAGGATGTAACAATAGAGGAAACCCCCTCATCCTGTTATAAGGCCTTGTTGTACAGTACACTCTGCACCGCTGAAGACCCTAGTTGTTAAAGGATGTAACAATAGAGGAAACCCCCTCATCCTGTTATAAGGCCTTGTTGTACAGTACACTCTGCACCGCTGAAGACCCTAGTTGTTAAAGGATGTAACAATAGAGAAAACCCCCTCATCCTGTTATAAGGCCTTGTTGTACAGTACACTCTGCACCGCTGAAGACCCTAGTTGTTAAAGGATGTAACAATAGAGGAAACCCCCTCATCCTGTTATAAGGCCTTGTTGTACAGTACACTCTGCACCGCTGAAGACCCTAGTTGTTAAAGGATGTAACAATAGAGAAAACCCCCTCATCCTGTTATAAGGCCTTGTTGTACAGTACACTCTGCACCGCTGAAGACCCTAGTTGTTAAAGGATGTAACAATAGAGAAAACCCCCTCATCCTGTTATAAGGCCTTGTTGGACAGTACACTCTGCACCGCTGAAGACTCTAGTTGTTAAAGGATGTAACAATAGAGGAAACCCCCTCATCCTGTTATAAGGCCTTGTTGTACAGTACACTCTGCACCGCTGAAGACCCTAGTTGTTAAAGGATGTAACAATAGAGAAAACCCCCTCATCCTGTTATAAGGCCTTGTTGTACAGTACACTCTGCACCGCTGAAGACCCTAGTTGTTAAAGGATGTAACAATAGAGGAAACCCCCTCATCCTGTTATAAGGCCTTGTTGTACAGTACACTCTGCACCGCTGAAGACCCTAGTTGTTAAAGGATGTAACAATAGAGAAAACCCCCTCATCCTGTTATAAGGCCTTGTTGTACAGTACACTCTGCACCGCTGAAGACCCTAGTTGTTAAAGGATGTAACATAGAGGAAACCCCCTCATCCTGTTATAAGGCCTTGTTGTACAGTACACTCTGCACCGCTGAAGACCCTAGTTGTTAAAGGATGTAACAATAGAGGAAACCCCCTCATCCTGTTATAAGGCCTTGTTGTACAGTACACTCTGCACCGCTGAAGACCCTAGTTGTTAAAGGATGTAACAATAGAGAAAACCCCCTCATCCTGTTATAAGGCCTTGTTGTACAGTACACTCTGCACCGCTGAAGACCCTAGTTGTTAAAGGATGTAACAATAGAGAAAACCCCCTCATCCTGTTATAAGGCCTTGTTGTACAGTACACTCTGCACCGCTGAAGACCCTAGTTGTTAAAGGATGTAACAATAGAGGAAACCCCCTCATCCTGTTATAAGGCCTTGTTGTACAGTACACTCTGCACCGCTGAAGACCCTAGTTGAGATGATTCAAATCCAATCACTAAATACAACCATTCTTCTCTTTTTATTACTTTCATGGAGAGAAAAAGGGAAATGGACACGAAACAGATGGAAAATAACTCTCTTTGTCTCGACCACAATATCTAAAACGGGCCTAATTGGTGTTCTTGGACACTGGTTACAGTCGCTGCATGTGTGAACATTATACATTTCTCTGCACCCGCCCTGGCTGTCGTCAATGACTACGCTTGGCAGATGTACCTGTTTTCTGCCCAGGCACGCTCCACAGGGCGCTACGTACACACAAACCATCTGGGGAGGCCCCTGGATCCTTAAGACACCCTACAACACAACACCCTTATGTCATCTACGTCCCCTGTCACTAACTACATCCTCACGTGTTTTTTTTTTTTTAATTGTTTTTTTTTACTATTATTTTACCAGGTAAGTTGACTGAGAACACATTCTCATTTACAGCAATGACCTGGGGAATAGTTTCAGGGGAGAGGAGGGGGATGATTAGATGACCGTGATGGTATGAGTGCCAGATTGGGAATTTAGCCAGGACACTGTCCTCTCTCTCTCTCTCTCTCTCAAAGGACACATTGCATCGATATTTACGCAAACAGTCCGAATGACTTCTTCATGACTTTGACTGTATTCATTCTTGCTCACAGTTACAGAAAAACTTCAACCAATGTGAGAGCAGCAGCAGCAGAAATCCTGCACCACTCTGCCAGAACCCAAGCTAACTTTCCAATAGCATTATTCCCGGATGCAATGGAACCCAAGTCTCAAGTCGGAGATCAGTTTCCCACTTTCCAGCCTCCATATAATTGAACAAATTGCTTTGAATCAGATTAACTGGGATGGTCTGGTCTTTGTTAGATTGACTCGGGGCAAATACAGGATCAGTCCTGAGCTCTGCCTCAAATGATGACAAACTGCATGGACAAACTGCATTCTAGAGGTAATGCTTACTCCCTGAGAGGGCCTGCTGTCATTACTCACCTACAGTACAGTACAACTTACTACGGCCCTGCTGCCTTTCTGCCTGCTAACTTATTTCAGGCCTTGCTGCCTGCTTGCTAACTTACTACAGGCCCTACTGCCTTTCTGCCTGATAACTTACTACAGGCCTTGCTGCCTGCCTGCTTGCTAACTTACTACAGGCCCTACTGCCTTTCTGCCTGCTGACTTTACTACAGGCCCTGCTGCCTGTCTTCCTGCCTGCTAACTTACTACAGGCCCTACTGCCTGCCTGTTAACTTACTACAGGCCCTGCTGCCTGCCTGCTAACTTACTACAGGCCCTACTGCCTGCCTGCTAACTTACTACAGGCCCTGCTGCCTGCCTGCCTACTTGCTAACTTACTACAGGCCCTACTGCCTGCCTGCTAACTTACTACAGGCCCTACTGCCTGCCTGCTAACAAACTACAGGCCCTACTGCCTGCCTGCTAACTTACTACAGGCCCTACTGCCTGCCTGCTAACTTACTACAGGCCCTGCTGCCTATTCATGGTGAGTAT
The DNA here is from genome assembly GCF_901001165.1 of Salmo trutta. Taxonomy (NCBI): domain Eukaryota; kingdom Metazoa; phylum Chordata; class Actinopteri; order Salmoniformes; family Salmonidae; genus Salmo; species Salmo trutta. The sequence goes on along the minus strand of NW_021822431.1, from coordinate 6,942 downwards.
GGAGAGGATGGACCTGGTGTTGGCCTTCTGCTGCGTGGGAGAGTTTCTATCACTTTCACTAGTGTGGTGGATGTGTGGACAAACAGAAACACAGATGTAGAGTACTGTCTCTCTCTCTCTCTCTCTCTCTCTCTCTCTCTCTATCTCTCATCTCTCTCACATTTTCAATTCAATTTAAGGGCTTTATTAGCATGGGAAACAAATGTTAACATTGCCAAAGCAAGTGAAGTAGTTAATAAACAAAAGTGAAATAAAAAATAAAAATGAACAGCAAACATTACACTCACAGAAGTTCCAAAATAATAAAGACATTCCAAATGTAATATCATGTACAGTGTTGTAATAAAATACATAAACAAAAATATGGGTCATATTTACAATGGTGTTTCTAGTGGCAACAGGTCACAAATCTTGCTGCTGTGATCTTGCTGCTGTGATCTTGCTGCTGTGATCTTGCTGCTGTGATCTTGCTGCTGTAATCTTGCTGCTGTGATCTTGCTGCTGTGATGGCCCATATCTACTGGTATTTCAACCAGTACTTCACCCAGTATATATGGGAGCTTATCATAATTGGGTTTGTTTTTCTAATGATTTGTGGATCTATGTAATCTGAGGGAAATATGTGTCTCTAGTATGGTCATACATTGGGCAGGAGGTTAGGAAGTGCAGCTTGGTTTACACCTCATTGTGTGAGCAGTGTACACATAGCCTGTCTTCTCTTGAGAGCCAGGTCTGCCTACACCGGCCTTTCTCAATAGCAAGGCTATGCTCAATGAGTCTGTACATAGTCAAAGCTTTCCTTAAGTTTGGGTCAGTCACAGTGTTCAGGTATTCTGCCGCTGTGTACTCTCTGGTCAGGGCCAAATAGCATTCTAGTTGTTCTGTTTTTTTTGTTAATTCTTCCCAATGTGTCAAGTAATTATCTTTTGTTGTCTCATGATTTGATTGGGTCTAATTGTGTTGCTGTCCTGGGCTCTGTGCGGCGTGTTTGTGAACAGAGACCCAGGCCCAGCTTACTGCCCGCACCGCACCCCGCCCGCCCGCCCGACTAGCATCACTACTCTGGACGGTTCTGACTTAGAATATGTGGACAACTACAAATACCTATGTTTTCTGGCTAGACTGTAAACTCTCCTTCAGACTCATATTAAACATCTCCAATCCAAAATTAAATCTAGAATTTGCTTCCTATTCACAACAAAGCATCCTTCACTCACGCCGCCAAACATACCCTCGTAAAACTGACTATCCTACCGATCCTCGACTTCGGCGATGTCATTTTACAAAATAGCTTCCAATACTCTACTCAGCAAACTGGATGCAAGTCTATCACAGTGCCATCCGTTTTGTCACCAAAGCCCCTTATACCACCCCACCACTGCGACCTGTATGCTCTAGTCGGCTGGCCCTCGCTACATATTTGTCTCCAGACCCACTGGCTCCAGATCATCTATAAGTCTATGCTAGGTATGCTCTGCCTTATCTCAGCTCACTGGTCACGATAACATCACACCAACCGTAGCACGCGCTCCAGCAGGTATAAATCACTGGTCATCCCCAAAGCCAACACCTCCTTTGGCCGCTTTCCTTCCAGTTCTCTGCTGCCAGTGACTGGAACGAATTGCAAAAATCGCTGAAGCTGGAGACTTAATTTCCCCTCACTAACTTTAAACTTTAACTCTCTCTCTCTCTCTCCCATCCCTCTCCCTCTCCCTCTCTTTCTCTCTCTTCTCTCTCTACCCCCCTCTCCCCCCTCCCTCCCTCCACTCTTTATGCTCTCTCTCCCTCCCTCCTACACTCCTCTCTGTCTCTCCCTCTCTCTCTCTACCTCTCCCTCTCCCCTCTGTCTCTCCCTCCTCTCCCTCTCTCTCTCCCTCCCTCCCACTCTTTATCTGTCTCTCTCTCTCTCTCCCTCCACTCTTTATCTGTCTCTCTCTCTCTCTCCCTCCACTCTTTATCTGTCTCTCTCTCCCCCTCCCTCCCTCCTTCTCTCTCTTCTCTCTCTCTCTGTCTCTCCATCCCTCTCTCTCTACTCTCTCTCCCCACTATTCAATTCAATTCAAGGGGCTTATTGGCATGGGAAACAATATGTTAACATTGCCAAACCAAGTGAGGTAGATAATATACGAAATTGAAATAAACAATAAAAATGACAGTAAACATTACACATACAGAAGTTTCAAAAGAATAAGACATCACAATGTCATATATGTATATATATACCGTGTTGTAACGATGTACAAATGGTAATGTACAAAGGGAAAATAAATATAGCATAATATGGGTTAGTCTTACAATGGTGTTTGTTCTTCACTGGTGACCTTTTCTTGTGGCAACTAGGTCACAAATCTTGCTGAGGTGACCTCTATCTCTCTCTCCTCCCTCCCTCCACTCTTTATTTCTCTCTCTTTCTCTCTCTCCTCTCTCTCTCTTCCTTCTCTCACTCTCCCTACCTCTTCTCTCCTCTCTCTCTCTCTCTCTCTCTCTCTCCCCTCTGATCAGTCTGTCTGTCTTTCTCTCCTCTCTCCTCTCTCTCTCTCTCTCCTCTCTCTTTCCCCTCTTTCCTCTCCTCTCTCTCCCTCCCTCCTCTCCTCTCTGTCTCTCTCTATCTCCCTACTCTTTTCTCTCTCTCCTCTCTCTCCCTCCCACCTCTCTCTCTATCTTCTCTCTTCTCTCTCTCTCTACAAAATCTAACATTTCATGGCCTAGGGCACTTTGGGGGCAAATGTAAAAAAATATAAAAAAATAATATCAGGTGACTTTTATATTAACATGTCTCAATCCCCACTGTCCTGTCGTGCTCCGAGGTGAAGTTTACTCTAGGTGCAGATCAGAGGAGGCTGATGGGAGGAGTGGGCTTGTTGTAATGACTGGAATGGAATTCATGGAACAGAGTCAAACATGTGGTTTCCATATATGTGTTGATACCGTTCTATTTATTCCATTCCAGCGATGAGCCCGTCTTCCTATAGCTCCTCCACCAGCCTCCACTAGTGCAGATATAAGATCAGCTTCCCTCCCCTAATCCTACCCTTAACCAATAGTGGAGAAAATGCTAAACTGACCCAAGATCAGCATCTAGGGACAGCTTCACCCTACACCACCTTGTCAAACAGCCAGGCCATGTGTCACGTCCTGACCAGTAAAGGGGTCATTTTGTTATTGTAGTTGGTAAGGACGTGGCAGGGGTGTGTTTGTTTGTGTGTTTTTTTTTTTTTAAATGTTATGTTCTATGTTAATATATTTCTATGTTTGTTCTAGTTCTTCTATTTCTATGTTTAGTTATTGGGTTGACCTTCAATTGGAGGCAGCTGTTCCTCGTTGCCTCTAATTGAAAGTCCTATTTAGTAGGGGTGTTTTTCCATGGGTTTTGTGGGTAGTCGTTTTTCGTTGTTGTTTTTTGTATAAGTGTTTTGTTTTGGTTTCCTTGTAATAAAAGAAGATGAGTATTCATATACCCGCTGCGTTTTGGTCCACTTTTTTACGACACACCTGACACCATGGCACATTTAAAAACACAATACATTTTCAGAATGTGGGTTAAAACACAAAGCTACACCCACAGTCAGAGAAATACATTAAGAAAAATATAATCTTTGGATATTACTGTCATAAAAAAACCCAATCTCTATTCCTACCGTTTCGTGACAATCTCTTGTGAAGTTTTCAGTATTATATGATTTCACCCTACGATAGTTTTGGCAAGATAATGTCAATAGTTACCGTGGCATGGAGGTAAATACAGTATGGAGTTTCTGGTATTAGTGATGCAGGCAGCATTGATTTCTCTGTCAAGGTCCCCCCTCTCTGTAAATACTGCAGTGGAATGGACTCACATCATCATGGGCCATCCTCAGAAAGTCAATCCTGCTCATGTAAAATCCCACTGTACATACAGTATGTCACTGGAACTGCAGGAGAAGACAAGGGAAAAATGTTAGGACAGTTTGGATATATCATCTAAAAAAGTTAAATTAGTTGATATTGAGACACATAGTGTCTTTAGAATATGTCAAAATAATGGCATTTAACCATTGTTATGTACTGACATATTAGGAACATGTCACCAATGGGGACATATTAACTTCTATGGAACGTTATCACTGGTCACTTTGGTTACACAAAAATAACAATGTTCGGTGGGTGCTTATATTTTGTCCTATTTCACACATGTACAAGTGTGTATTAAAATGCATGTGTAGATTGGAAATCTTGTTTTTTTTCCCCAGATCCCGTACTCCCCTGAGACACCCTGAGAGAATGGGGTCACAGTAAGGGTACTGCCTTGAGCAATTAGGGCTACAGCCTTGCTCAGGGCACATCAACAGATGTTTTCCCCATTGTCGGCTCGGGGAGTCAAACTAGAGCGACGTTTTAGTTACTGGCCAAATGCTCTAATCGCTAGGCTACCTACTGCCTGTGTAAAATAGTGGCAGATGATCTCTGTCATTTACCAGCAGAAGAAAACATGATCTCTTTCCCACCAGTGAAACTCTCACAGTAAGTATGCATAACAAATCAATTGCCCTTAATTTCCCAGATCCTCAGAGATTCCCATGGCATCACCTGTCCTACTGTACCTGCTTGCCAGGATGCTGCCCCAGCCTCCATCCAATTGTCAGCCATTTATCTTCCACCAGCAACCAGGTGAGTGCCAAAGACTCAGACCGCAGAGCCAGACTATCCCAGGCTAGCTAGCGTTAGCGCTGCCAAGCACTTTGGGATATGGTGTCTCTCCCATAGGTAACAATAGCATTAAGGAACTGGAGATACAACGCCTCATATCCATTACTGCTTTAATGAGCACATTCTATACTTGGTCTTTATTAAGAGGAATTAAGACACAATGACATGTGAATAGACATTATAATTATACGATTCTGGGAAAATGCTGCAAGGGGTATTGTGGTGCTCTGGTACAGTACATTTCACACAATGATTCTCATGATATGGTGTAGGCCTGGTTTATTTAAAGGAGAGTTGGGAGGATGACTTTGAATTAAATTGATATCTCATTATCCCTATACAGATCATGGCATTGCCTCCAGGGTCTCACAATAATATTCAAGTCAGAGTTAAACCATACGTATCAAAAAGGAGAGTGGTTTTCAATATCTCCATATGTCACAATAACAGGGTAGAGGACAAAGATCTAGCTCCTTGAGGCCTCGTCTGGTCCTCCTCGTGCCTCCTCCAAGCTTCCTCCGTCCCTGCCCATGTTGTCAACAAGCCAGCCTCGCTCTTCTGTAATCGCGGAACCTCAATGAGACAGAACCAAAGCACCTCCTTCCTCCTCCACATTCACACAGTGCAGAGACACTCAGAGGTGAGATAGCATCAGACAGTGGAGATAGATTACATCACATACTGGCCCCTACAATCTCTCTCAGTCCTAACATCCCTCTATGAACAATAACCTCTAATTTGTTCCTTTCACATTCTTCCCCTGAGTTCCTAAGTCCAGATGTCAGCTGTTTTGTCAGAGAGATAGATTTGTTGTCAAACTTTCTTTTGCTTCAGGCTTCTTTTTGGGGAATTAAGCCTTCCGATCTGTCAGGGCGCACGTGTGTGTGTGTGTGTGTGTGTGTGTGTGTGTGTGTGTGCTCGCGAGTGTGTGTGTGTGTGCGTGTGTGTGTGTGTGCTCGCGAGTGTGTGTGTGTGAAGTTGTGTGTGTGCGTGTGTGTGTGTGTGTGTGTGTGTGTGTGTGTACAAAGGTTTTCGTGTGTGTGTGTGCTCGCGAGTTTGTGTGTGCAGTTGTGTGTGCGTACGCCCAGCCTAAGGATTTCCTAGCAGTAGCAGTCTTCCTCGTCAAGATCTGAGGGGAGCACTTCTTTTGACAGGTGTTGGTATAGCATGAGTAAGAATATCTGTGTGCGGGGACACTCGCAGGGTTCCAAGTTGCCTATTATTAAAGAAAACATTCCGTCGTCACCATGGGGATGACAGAGCTATGAGGTGACTGATGGGAGTGCTGACAGGCCTGTGTCAGAGGAGAATTCCACCCCCTCCGTTTAGGATCACTCTCTCTCTGTCTCACTCTGTCTCTCTCTCCCTCCCTCTCTCCACGGCTCTTTCTGTCTCTCTTCCTTTATCTATCTGTGATTGTCTCTACACCTCTCTTTTTCCCTCCCTCCATCCATCTCTCTCTTTCTCACCCTCCTCTTCTCTCCACCTCGTGATCTCCCTCTCTCACCCCTCTCTCTATCTCTTTTTATCCTTCCATCTCTGGCCCACCCTCTCTCCACCCTCTCCCCCCTCTCCCTCTGTCCTTACAGGCTTTCCTTGGCACCCTTTCTCTCCCTCTCTCTCCTCTCTCTCTCTCCCTCTTGTTCCCTCTCTGTCTCTCTCTCTCTATCTCTCAGAGAGCAAGAAGCAGCAGGTAGAGCAGCCTCAGGTTTCAAGCCCCTGTCTGTTTCCTGTTGCACGTATACAGGCCAGAGTTACAGAGTTTTGCTATGGTGTGCCCCAGTACACACAAACTATTACACTATGTACAGTGTACAGTGATCTCTAACACATTCAATATAATACTCTTAAACGTGAACATCTGATAAAGCTAAACCTTTACTGTATAGACACAATATGTACCGTAATATCCTGGACATTGACCTTCTGTCTAGCACATTTGTCAGCGTCCCAAATGTCCCCCTATTCCTTGGGCCCTGGTCAGAAGAAGTGCACTAGGCCTCCTGAGTGGCGCGGTGGTTTAAGGCACTACATCACCGTGCTAGCTGTGCCACTAGAAATTCTGGGTTCGAGTCCAGGCTCTGTCGCAGCCGGCCATAACCGGGAGACCCATGGGGCAGCGCACAATTGGCCCAGCGTCGTCCGGGTTAGGGGAGGGTTTGGCGGGCAGGGATATCCTTGTCCCATCGCGCACTAGAGACTCCTGTGGCTGGCCAGGCGCAGAGCACGCTGACACGGTTGCCAGGTTCTGGGTTT
>NW_021822430.1:0-27423 GCF_901001165.1 Salmo trutta | reverse complement strand
GGGGGTACATATGTGTGTGTGTGTGTGTGTGTGTGTGTGTGTGTGTGTGTGTGTGTGTGCGTGCACACGTTCGTGCATATAACTCAAACTTTCCTTACCCTTACATTATAATAGATGAAGTAGATATTATAGCACACCGTTTCTTTGCAAAGTCAGCGCTCACACACACACACGTGTATTCCTGACTTTGTGTGTGTGTGTGCACGCTCGTGTGTGGGTGTGTGACTTCAACCCCCATGCATTATTCAAAGCCACTGGAATAACACTGACAAAAGAACCAATCCCTCAGAGAGCCAGTCAACGCTAAGCCTCAGCTGTCAATCAAGCCGTCTCGGCCTATCAAATCTCTGCCAGGTGGTGATGCAGGACTTATGCTAAATCACGTCTCAGTCAAACTCCCCTGCAGGTGAGCTTTCATCCCTCATCATTTTCCCTTTCATCCTTCCCCCGTCTCTCTCTAGTAACACTCATCCGCTGACTGTAATCCATAAACAAGCGGTATTAAATATACAATAACCCCACAGCTCTCTTAATAGAACGTTGATGTTTTTAGTACTCTGTCATTTCATGTATGTGTGTATTATTTATCATATACAGCATTTGAGTGGCTCCCCAGATATCCTATACATTCAGAATTGTCTTCCTCTCCTCTCCACTGCCAGTCAATATGACCGTCAACACAGATTACTCTCTGGGGTTCCATCATTGTAGTAGTGCTGTGGGAACGTTGTGGGAAAGTTACGGGAACGTTGTCAAGACTTTGGCACATTGCTGCTGCGTCCCACTGTCAGGTGTCATTTTTGGGGAGCGTTTACGGGAGCAGAATTACACTGTCAGTCTGTTCGTCATGTGTGACACGAAGACAGATTGGGAATCATATTTTGAGAAATGACATTGTCAAAGTGAGTGCCTTGTCCTGGCATTGGACAGGTGAATGTGAGGCATTGTTTATATTACTATTTGATAGCAAGTGCCAGTTTGGAATGGATTCAGCTAATTTTGTCACATCTTTATATTTGTATTGGCTGTACTCGAAAGTGAAATGTATCAATCTTTATCAATTCATACCCCATACTGTGTGTGCATATGCCTTTGTTTGTCTGTGTGTGCATGTGTGTTGGGAGACTAGGGCCTAATGTTAATAATCTGTTGTATGTTCAGAGACTAGGGCCTAATGTTAATAATCTGTTGTATGTTCAGAGACTAGGGCCTAATGTTAATAATCTGTTGTGTGTTCAGAGACTAGGGCCTAATGTTAATAATCTGTTGTGTGTTGGGAGACTAGGGCCTAATGTTAATAATCTGTTGTATGTTCAGAGACTAGGGCCTAATGTTAATAATCTGTTGTATGTTCAGAGACTAGGGCCTAATGTTAATAATCTGTTGTGTGTTCAGAGACTAGGGCCTAATGTTAATAATCTGTTGTATGTTCAGAGACTAGGGCCTAATGTTAATAATCTGTTGTATGTTCAGCGACTAGGGCCTAATGTTAATAATCTGTTGTATGTTCAGAGACTAGGGCCTAATGTTAATAATCTGTTGTATGTTCAGAGACTAGGGCCTAATGTTAATAATCTGTTGTGTGTTCAGAGACTAGGGCCTAATGTTAATAATCTGTTGTGTGTTCAGAGACTAGGGCCTAATGTTAATAATCTGTTGTATGTTCAGAGACTAGGGCCTAATGTTAATAATCTGTTGTATGTTCAGAGACTAGGGCCTAATGTTAATAATCTGTTGTGTGTTCAGAGACTAGGGCCTAATGTTAATAATCTGTTGTATGTTCAGAGACTAGGGCCTAATGTTAATAATCTGTTGTATGTTCAGAGACTAGGGCCTAATGTTAATAACCTGTTGTGTGTTCAGAGACTAATCGCTCTTCTGGCATCCATAAACCCTGCTCTCCTCTTCTCTCTCCTCCCCCTCTTCTCCATCTTCCTCCACAAATACACTCAGACATCGATCCCTACATCTGGGAAGGGTGCTGGGGACACTAATAACAGCAGAGACTTGTCATATATAACAGTCTAGTGTCAGTGATAAAAGCCTGTTGCCTGGGGAAAAGACACAGTGCCTTCAGACAGTAGTCAGACCCCTTTACTTATTCAACATTTTGTTGTGTTACAGCCTCAATTCCAAAATCGATTTTTTTTTCAACCATCTACACACAATACCCCATAATGACTTTTGTTTTTAGACATGTTTGCACATTTATTGAAAATAAAATACAGAAATATCTCATTTACATAAGTATTCACACGCCTGAGGAAATACATGTTAGAATCACCTTTGGCAGTGATTACAGCTGTGTCTTTTAAAGTCTTGCCATAAATTTTCCAGTTGATTTAAGTCAAAACTGTAACTAGGCCACTCAGGAACATGAAATCTATTTTTGGTAAGCAACTCTAGTCTATATTTGTCCTTGTGTTTTAGGTTATTGTTCTACAGACTGGACCAGGTTTTCCTCTGGGATTTTGCCTGTGCTTAGCCTTATTCCATTTCTTTGTATCCTAAAAAACTCCCTTGTCCTTGCCGATGACAAGCACACCCATAACATGATGCAGGCACTAACATGCTTGAAAATATAGAGTGGTACTTAGTGATTTGTTGTGTTAGATTTGACCTAAACATAACGCTTTGTATTCAGGACATGAATTATTTTCTGGCAGTTTAACAATAGTGCCTTGTTGCAAGGCATTGGGGAATTTTATTTTTTATTTGTGCTTGAATCTGTGTTTGAAATTCACTGCTCGACCTGACAGATAATTGTGTGTGGGGTACAGAGATGAGGTAGTCATTTAAAAATCATGTTAAATGCTATTTATGCACACAGAGTGAGTCCATGCAACTTTTTATGTGACTTGTGAAGCACTTGTTTTACTCCTGAACATATTTATGCTTGTCATAACAAAGGGGTTTAATACTTATTGACATTTCAGTTTAAAAAAATAATAATTTGTAAAGGCTAAAGTTAATTGGCAGACTTAATTTTCTCTCTTTCTCTCTTTCTCTCTCTCTCTCTCTCTCTCTCTCTCTCTCTCTCTCTCTCTCTCTCTCTCCCTCATTAATTATACACCTCTGGTTACAGTTAGCTGTGCTCACAGTCATATGTTACCTTTGTCCTCTCATTCCGTGATGCTAATGTTAATTGAGCCGCCGTGTTACCTCCGATTAGCATGCATCCTCATTGTGTTTGGCTGCTGCGTCTGTTAGCCTCCCATTGGAGTTAGCAGAGCTCTTTGATGCGTATTGTTGGCCAGGAAAGGCATTGTTTACTCTGTCAGAAAGCTCTTCCCCCTGCAGAGAGAGAGACATAACACTGTGCTCCAACGCCAACAATCAATGTTTTTAAGTCTGCTTTCCCATGTGGTGATACTCTCTATGCTGAGCTAATGATGAATGACCTCAGAGGCTGTCACAGAGTTCAAAGGGAACTCAGGGACATTGCTGGGACATGCTGTTCCACTGATTGTACATATAGTGTAAGGGTACTTCCATGCCCCTGTTAGATAGATATAGATGTGTAGTGAAAATCCATCTTGTGGGAGCAATATTGGAAGAGACCTAACTTGACTTAAATAGTTTGTGACTGAGTCAACTGCCAAGTTGAACATTCCTGCCCGCGGAACTCTTTGCACCCAGGGCATGTGCAGTGGTGTCTGTACCCAGTGGAGAGTGGCTCTCCCCTGGGTGCGGGGGACTGGCTCTCCCCCCACCTCCCTGTACCTCTAAGGGGCTCCTGGGTTCCAGGCTGAGGGAGGCTCAGGGGGGCTGAGGGAGGCTGAGGGAAGGGGCTGGCAAGTGACGGGGGCGTCAGGACGGAACGGGCCACTGCCTGCAGGTTGCCTCTGAACTGTCACCATGATGGGCACGATGTGCTTGGGAGGACTGGGGGACAGACCCCTGCCACATGGCTCCCACCATCCCTCACTGTCACACAGCACTGTCACCCCAACATACACACACATGCATGCATAAACACACAGCTATACACACACATGCACTTACACACACACACCTCAAACAGAGAGGTGGCCTGCCTCTGCCTGCACGAGCGTGAACTAGACACAGGAAATGATACAAGGACTTGACACCATAGAACCTCTGCCTGCCACAGCGTGAACTAGACACAGGAACTGATACAGGGACTTGACACCATAGAAGGGAAGAGGGAGAAGAAGAGGAAAGAGAAGAGTGAGTGAGAGGGGAAAGAGAGAGAAGAAGGATGGATGGAAACAGAAATGAAGAGGGCCAGAAGAAGTGAGAGAATTATATTTTCAGAGTGGAGAGCAACTGAATGGAGAAAAGAGCTGGAGAGATATGGAGATGAATAGAGAGCGAGAGAGCGACGGTTACATACATTCACAGAGAAGGAGAATGAGAGATGGCCAGGTGGAGGACATACATTCTACTTCATGAGGCACTCTGGCTAAGCTCAGAGCCGACACACACACACTCGCTTATACACACACACACACACACACACACACACACACACACACACACACACACACACACACACACACACACACACACACACACACACACACACACACACACACACACTTGCATTGAGTAATGAGGCCATAAGAGCAGTGTCAGGAAAAAGGTGCTTACTCAGGTGACAACAATACAACAGCTCAGCTTCCAACACAGTAGCTACACCAGGAAACGTTGTAACAACCATGTAACAACCATATAACGTAATCCGCCGGTAACAAGCATGTAATCTCTGTCGACATTCTGACAGTAATCTTCGTGACTTGAGTTGTCGTTCAGATTTCTTTACAAGGCATAAGCCTCTTGTCTAATCAGCAGTTGTGTGCATTGTTACACAGTGTGAGGGACGAAAAACGGAATTCATTCAAAAGTCAACAGTTCATTGCTTTGATTGAGATCAGACAGCGACACAAAATGCGTGAAATTTAGGAAACATACAGTATTAGGTAAATCAAATGGAGGGGAGTAATGTAGGAAACATACAGTATTAGGTAAATCAAATGGAGGGGAGTAATGTAGGAAACATACAGTATTAGGTAAATCAAATGGAGGGGAGTAATGTAGGAAACATACAGTATTAGGTAAATCAAATGGAGGGGAGTAATGTAGGAAACATACAGTATTAGGTAAATCAAATGGAGGGGAGTAATGTAGGAAACATACAGTATTAGGTAAATCAAATGGAGGGGAGTAATGTAGGAAACATACAGTATTAGGTAAATCAAATGGAGGGGAGTAATGTAGGAAACATACAGTATTAGGTAAATCAAATGGAAGACATGCTATTAGGTTTGCCATGCCTTGTGTAATCTCCCTGTGAATAGCTTAGAAACATGGTATTAGCCAAAAACAGCATGAAAAATCCATAAACAGTGTGTTTTATGTATATCATGCAGACTGACTTTTTCTCCACTGAGCTTCTCTCACTTAAAAATGATTTATAAAGTCTTCCCTCTGTGTCCTTACAGTAAGAGGGTCATCTACTCCCTTCAGCTGTGGTAACATCTACTCCCTTCAGCTGTGGTATCATCTACTCCCTTCAGCTGTGGTAACATCTACCCCCTTCAGCTGTGGTATCATCTACCCCCTCCAGCTGTGGTATCATCTACCCCCTCCAGCTGTGGTATCATCTAATCCCTTCAGCTGTGGTAACATCTACCCCCTTCAGCTGTGGTATCATCTACCCCCTCCAGCTGTGGTATCATCTAATCCCTTCAGCTGTGGTATCATCTACCCCCTTTAGCTGTGGTATCATCTACTCCCTTCAGCTGTGGTAACATCTACTCCCTTCAGCTGTGGTATCATCTAATCCCTTCAGCTGTGGTATCATCTACTCCCTTCAGCTGTGGTATCATCTACCCCCTTTAGCTGTGGTATCATCTAGTCCCTTCAGCTGTGGTATCATCTACCCTCTTCAGCTGTGGTATCATCTACTCCCTTCAGCTGTGGTAACATCTACCCCCTTCAGCTGTGGTATCATCTAATCCCCTCAGCTGTGGTAACATCTACCCCCTTCAGCTGTGGTATCATCTACTCCCTTCAGCTGTGGTATCATCTACTCCCTTCAGCTGTGGTAACATCTACCCCCTTCAACTGTGGTATCATCTACCCCCTCCAGCTGTGGTATCATCTAATCCCCTCAGCTGTGGTAACATCTACCCCCTTCAGCTGTGGTATCATCTAATCCCCTCAGCTGTGGTAACATCTACTCCCTTCAGCTGTGGTAACATCTACTCCCTTCAGCTGTGGTAACATCTACTCCCTTCAGCTGTGGTAACATCTACTCCCTTCAGCTGTGGTATCATCTACTACCTTCAGCTGTGGTAACATCTACTCCCTTCAGCTGTGGTAACATCTACTACCTTCAGCTGTGGTAACATCTACTCCCTTCAGCTGTGGTAACATCTACTCCCTTCAGCTGTGGTATCATCTACCCCCTCCAGCTGTGGTATCATCTACCCCCTTCAGCTGTGGTATCATCTACTACCTTCAGCTGTGGTAACATCTACCCCCTTCAGTTGTGGTATCATCTAATCCCCTCAGCTGTGGTAACATCTACCCCCTTCAGCTGTGGTATCATCTACTCCCTTCAGTTGTGGTATCATCTAATCCCCTCAGCTGTGGTAACATCTACTCCCTTCAGCTGTGGTAACATCTACTACCTTCAGCTGTGGTAACATCTACTCCCTTCAGCTGTGGTAACATCTACTCCCTTCAGCTGTGGTAACATCTACTACCTTCAGCTGTGGTAACATCTACTCCCTTCAGCTGTGGTAACATCTACTCCCTTCAGCTGTGGTAACATCTACTCCCTTCAGCTGTGGTAACATCTACTACCTTCAGCTGTGGTAACATCTACTCCCTTCAGCTGTGGTATCATCTAATCCCTTCAGCTGTGGTATCATCTACCCCCTTTAGCTGTGGTATCATCTACTCCCTTCAGCTGTGGTAACATCTACTACCTTCAGCTGTGGTAACATCTACTACCTTCAGCTGTGGTAACATCTACTACCTTCAGCTGTGGTAACATCTACCCCCTTCAGCTGTGGTATCATCTACCCCCTTCAGCTGTGGTAACATCTACTACCTTCAGCTGTGGTAACATCTACTACCTTCAGCTGTGGTAACATCTACCCCCTTCAGCTGTGGTAACATCTACCCCCTTCAGCTGTGGTAACATCTACTCCCTTCAGCTGTGGTAACATCTACTACCTTCAGCTGTGGTAACATCTACCCCCTTTAGCTGTGGTAACATCTACTCCCTTCAGCTGTGGTAACATCTAATCCCTTCAGCGGTGGTATCATCTAATCCCTTCAGCTGTGGTATCATCTAATCCCCTCAGCTGTGGTAACATCTAATCCCTTCAGCTGTGGTAACATCTAATCCCTTCAGCTGTGGTAACATCTACTCCCTTCAGCTGTGGTATCATCTAATCCCCTCAGCTGTGGTAACATCTACTCCCTTCAGCTGTGGTAACATCTACTACCTTCAGCTGTGGTAACATCTACTCCCTTCAGCTGTGGTAACATCTACTACCTTCAGCTGTGGTAACATCTACTCCCTTCAGCTGTGGTAACATCTACTCCCTTCAGCTGTGGTAACATCTACTACCTTCAGCTGTGGTATCATCTACCCCCTTCAGTTGCGGTATCATCTACACCATAAAGCCATAAATATGTGTTGTTGATATTGACTTGTTAGGATCAATAATATCATGTATCACTGTTGGGGGCTATACACTGAACTTACTACGATGGACTCCCTGATAGAGCAAAGCATAGTTTGCCCTTGCCAATAGGAAGTCCATTCACCATCCTCTCCAGTGTCCTCTTGTATAACCCTAAGGAGGTGGAGGCACCACAGACTTAACAAACACTTCCTTTTTGAGAAGTGATACATACTGTATGTAATGAGGATAGGCTTGTGTGTTCTTTTGAAGTAGGCCTTTTGATTGTTGGGCGTTTGATCGCCGGCATATTGTTGTCGCCGCGGTAACAGGATAGCTGCGATGTTGATATCGGAGCCGCTTGGATTCATTCCTCCTTATCTTTGATGTTCATCTCTGCTTTGTCTCGTTACACTGACCCAGTCTACTGTGGAATTATTAGTGACAAAGGGTTGTTTTGGTACCTGAAGCCCCTCTACTCTAGCCTGGTTTCTGATCTGCTCGTGCTGTCTTGCCAACCCCTATGTGTGACAATTACTATAGGAGTTGGCAAGATGGCACAAACAGATGTGAAACCAGGCCAGCTGTTGTCAGGGCACGCCAGGTCAGAGAAAATGACTGAATCTTCTCAGTCACTGTCGTCCCTCAAAAGTTGTAGCCAGATCTAGAGCGCGCCGCCCTGCTAGCTGATAAGAGTCAGCTAGGGCAGTGGAGCAGTGACGTGTTTAGCAGAGGTGTTCATCTAACCTCATATCTCAGACAGGTTAGGCTTTATATCACTGAAGACTGGTGGGAGGAACTATAGGCTCATTGTAACCCCGAGGTGAACCTGTCTCCTCTCCTCCCACAGAGGTACCTCTATTAACCCCTTCACCCCCAGACCAGGGGCCATACCCCCGCCCTTCCCCTGATCACCACACATCACCAACAGACAGGAAGAGCAGCAGGAAGATGGAATTTAAAGGGTAAAGGTGTTATACACAGTATGTTCTGATGACAGGGTCACACCGCAAGACAGATAAACCTGTTTAATAAACGCCGGGCCTGATGGGATCTAGCCGGGCCATGGTATGTCAGATAAAACGACTAACGCCGCGCCGCCAGACAGACCCAGAAGGGGCCTCAGATGAAGGAACTTGTTGCCAGGGTTTTTGACAGTTGCTGAAATTGCTTTGCGAGTCTGAAAGGAGATGGGCCGGCAGTGGGGAGAGGCAGCTGCAGTGTGTGTTTACCAGGGGCCAGATCGACGTGGATGGGAGATCGCTACCTCTCCAGCGTGTGTGTGTGCATGTGTGTATGTCTGCAGGTTGATGTAGCCGCGTGTGTGTCTGTCTGGGGTGTGAATGGATGGTGGCTGCAGGGAGGCCGGTGGCTGGTCATGCTGATGACACGCTGTCTAACATCACGCTGCTTTGACTCAGACGGTTCATCTCCAGAAGTAGTTCACTGGGGCACATTTTTTTATGCACACACACACACACGCACACACACACCCTAATTTTCCACTTGGTGGGGCTGTAGCGGCACGCTGCGGGGGTCTTGGCCCTGGGGCAGCAGCTCAGTCACAGGGATCTGCCTCTACACCGGGGGGTTATGGGGTCACAGCCACTGATTCAGGTAATGACCCCACCACCATGGGACTGGGACTCCTGCTCTCTATCGGTCTTAATGATGGCAGAGGGGAAGGGGCTAGGGGGTTAGAGAGGCCCTAGTCAGGGGGATGGGGCTAGGGGCTTAGAGAGGCCCTAGTCAGGGGGATGGGGCTAGGGGGTTAGAGAGGCCCTAGTCAGGGGGATGGGGCTAGGGGGTTAGAGAGGCCCTAGTCAGGGGGATGGGGCTAGGAGGTTAGAGAGGCCCTAGTCAGGGGGTTAGAGAGGCCCTAGTCAGAGGTGAAGAGTCTGGGTAGAAATGCCTCATTTGGGGGTAGTAGTATTCTGCCTTGTGTTATGGCTCCTGGATTCACCTAGATTACATTTCGGCGCAGCGCGGTATGATATTATCCAATGCATTTTTATACCTTATATGTACAGTGATTGCTTTGCTAATGTATGGGGTTCAGCCACTCAGAGACACATGCATAAGCATCAGAGAGGAATATGTAACGGTGCCCTGTTTTTCCCCACACTTTTGCATTACGTATAATTTAGGTAGTTAACCCATCAGTATGTGGTGGTGAACAGTCAACAGTCAAATAGGAAGATGGAGGACTGTTGAACCTCTAACCTCCCTCAGATGTAGAGTGCATATGGAAGTGTGTTTGTGACGTTGCTGATGGAGCACCGTGTCTTAGCCTGCCTCTGGGAAGTTAATAGGTTTCATTTCCCTCTCCACTTGACCTTTTCTGTTCCTCCCAGCATTAAATATGCATTAGACCTAAAGTCTCTCACCACGGCCTGCTACATCTGCACCTCACCCACCAACCCTCCTCAC
Organism: Salmo trutta; assembly: GCF_901001165.1. Classification (NCBI taxonomy): domain Eukaryota; kingdom Metazoa; phylum Chordata; class Actinopteri; order Salmoniformes; family Salmonidae; genus Salmo; species Salmo trutta. Next base: position 17,329 of record NW_021822430.1, on the reverse strand, counting down.
CCCCTCACCCACCAACCCTCCTCACCCCCTCACCCACCAACCCTCCTCACCTCACCCCCCAAACCTCCTCACCCTCCTCACCTCACCCACCAACCCTCCTCACCCTCCTCACCTCACCTCCCAAACCTCCTCACCCTCCTCACTTCACCCCCCAAACCTCCTCACCCCACTCACCTCACCTCACCCACCAACCCTCCTCACCCTCCTCACCTCACCCACCAACCCTCCTCACCCTCCTCACCTCACGCCCCAAACCTCCTCCCCCTTCTCACCTCACCCCCAAACCTCCTCACCCTCCTCACCTCACCCCCCAACCCTCCTCACCCTCCTCACCTCACCCCCCAAACCTCCTCACCTCACCCCACTCACCTCACCTTACCCCCCAACCCTCCTCATCCCCCTCACCTCACCCCCCCAAACCTCCTCACCTCACCCCACTCACCTCACCTTACCCCAACCCTCCTCACCCCCCTCACCTCACCCCCCAAACCTCCTCATCCCACCTTACCCACCAACCCTCCTCACCCTCCTCACCTCACCCCAACCCTCCTCACATCACAACCCGTCTCACCCCCTCACCTCACCTCCTCACCTCACCCCCTCACCTCACCCCCCAACCCTCACCCCCCTCACCTCACCTCACCTTCAACCCTCCTCACCCCCTCACCTCACCCCCCAACCCTAGAGTAGAGTACTGTAGAGTACTGTAGAGTAGAGTACTGTAGAGTACTGTAGAGTAGAGTACTGTAGAGTAGAGTACTGTAGAGTACTGTAGAGTAGAGTACTGTAGAGTAGAGTACTGTTGCGTACAGTACTGTAGAGTAGAGTACTGTAGAGTACTGTAGAGTAGAGTACTGTTGCGTACAGTACTGTAGAATACTGAAGAGTAGAGTACTGTAGAGTAGAATACTGTAGAACACTGTAAATTAGAGTACTGTAGAGTACTGTACAGTACTGTATTTCTGAGTACTACAGGGTAGAGAATCATACTACATTGTGATTGACTTTCTGTTATGAATAGTATGCTAGCATTAAAGCTAGATTTGTCTGTGTGTTTACTAGGGACATGAAAGGGTCATAATCTTGTTGGAAAGGCTGGCAAATCCTCCTCATTCTTCTAATTGAGTCACATTATCAAAGGCTTCAGGAAACAAGAGTGAAGATTAGTTCCATTCAGCCACCAATCTAATCCATTCATGGGGCTCTCTCTAAACGTGTCGCCACCTGCATTTAATAGCACTACTGTTTATTCAAGTTCAAATAGATGTTTGATGTTTAACTGTCTGAGGGAGGATATCCGTTTAGATTGATTCAGCTCTTTAGACGCTGCCAGACTTTTAATTGATCTGGGAGTGGTCATGCGAGGTGAGCAAGCTGAGGACTCTCACAGCTTTCAGCCTGAACTGTTGTTTCACAAGACCCTATGATGACAATATATGTTAATTAAGCGATAAGGCCCGAGGGGGTGTGGTATATAGCCAATTTACCACGGCTAAGGGCTGTTCTTATGCCTGGATACAGCCCTTAGTCGTGGTATGTTGGCCATATACCACAAACCTCTGAGGTGCCTTATTGCTATTATAAACTGGCTACCAACGTAATTAGAGCAGTAATAAATGTTTTGTCATACCTGTGGTATACGGTCTGATATACCACAGCTGTCAGCCAATCAGCATTCAGGGCTCGAACCACCCAGTTTATAAAACCAAAAGTTCCACTGATGGTACAGTATACAGTCTACTACAATGTTAGAGTACAGACAGTGATGTTGTATAGTATCTTTATAGTATAGTTGACAACTTCTCATTTATAATCCCGAAAACAAAAGTGGTTTTACTGCTATTACTGACACAGTTGGTGTTTTTCAAGGATATATGGTTTGGTAAAAACAGATGTATCTACTGTAGCTTAGCTACGACAACACAGAGAGAAGTTATGGAGAGTCTAGGCCTGCAATCTGCCTCCCTCATACAGAGCATATTGGCGCTGTTATCTCCCACTAACCTCTGATTAGAGCTCTCCGCTAACCCCCGCTACCTCTCACTGGCTACGCCTGAACGGCTGCCAACGTGTGGGCAGTGGCGCAGCGAGAGAAAGATGCGAGAAAGAGGGGAAGGGTGTAGGGGGAGAGCGATGGAGGAGAGAGAGAGGGAGAGACTGAATTCAGAGATGAGCAAGTGACCGTCAATACAGAGTCACACAGACCATCATGGATAGCTGTACCCTAAAGTCAGAGAAATCAGTTTCCAGTCTCAGTATAGCCCCCCCCCCCCCCCCCCCCCCAATCAGATCAGATCTTTTGCAAATAAGAGGGCAACAGATCAGAAATGGGCTACCGGTGTAAACGCAGCCATAGAGTCAAAGCCAAGTTAAGCCAGATCTGAAGGGTAATCATTAGTAATCATGAGTTCTTTCATCTCACCCAGTTAGTTTAGCCTCTTATCACAGCTTTCATGAGAAGTTTAAAAGCTAGTTAGAAGTGTAAAGCCTTACCCATGACACCATTATTCATAGACAGGCCTGATACCTTACCCCTATCCATCTGATACCTTACCCCTATCCATCTGATACCTTACCCCTATCCATCTGATACCTTACCCCTATCCATCTGATACCTTACCCCTATCCATCTGATACCTTACCCCTATCCATCTGATACCTTACCCCTAGCCATCTGATACCTTACCCCTAGCCATCTGATACCTTACCCCTATCCATCTGATACCTTACCCCCTATCCATCTGATACCTTACCCCTATCCATCTGATACCTTACCCCTATCCATCTGATACCTTACCCCTATCCATCTGATACCTTACCCCTATCCATCTGATACCTTACCCCTATCCATCTGATACCTTACCCCTATCCATCTCATACCTTACCCCTATCCATCTGATACCTTACCCCTATCCATCTGATACCTTACCACTATCCATCTCATACCTTACCCCTATCCATCTGATACCTTACCCCTATCCATCTGATACCTTACCCCTAGCCATCTGATACCTTACCCTTATCCATCTGATACCTTACCCCTATCCATCTGATACCTTACCCCTATCCATCTGATAACCTTATAACCGCCTATCCATCTCATACCTTACCCCTATCCATCTGATACCTTAACCCCTATCCATCTGATACCTTACCCTATCCATCTGATACCTTACCCCTAGCCATCTGATACCTACCCCTAGCCATCTGATACCTTACCCCTATCCCATCTGATACCTTACCCCCTATCCATCTGAGACATTACCCCGAGCCATCTGATACCTTACCCCTATCCATCTGATACCTTACCCCCTATCCATCTGATACCTTACCCCTATCCATCTGATACCTTACCCCTATCCATCTGATACCTTACCCCTAGCCATCTGATACCTTACCCCTAGCCATCTGATACCTTACCCCTATCCATCTGATACCTTACCCCTATCCATCTGATACCTTACCCCTATCCATCTGATACCTTACCCCTATCCATCTGATACTTACCCCTATCCATCTGATACCTTACCCCTATCCATCTGATACCTTACCCCTATCCATCTGATACCTTACCCCTATCCATCTGATACCTTACCCCTATCCATCTGATACCTTACCCCTATCCATCTGATACCTTACCCCTAGCCATCTGATACCTTACCCCTAGCCATCTGATACCTTACCCCTATCCATCTGATACCTTACCCCCCTATCCATCTGATACCTTACCCCTAGCCATCTGATACCTTACCCCTATCCATCTGATACCTTACCCCTATCCATCTGATACCTTACCCCTAGCCATCTATACCTTACCCCTATCCATCTGATACCTTACCCCTATCCATCTGATACCTTACCCCTATCCATCTGATACCTTACCCTATCCATCTGATACCTTACCCCTATCCATCTGATACCTTACCCCTATCCATCTGATACCTTACCCCTATCCATCTGATACCTTACCCCTATCCATCTGATACCTTACCCCTATCCATCTGATACCTTACCCCTATCCATCTGATACCTTACCCCTATCCATCTGATACCTTACCCCTATCCATTTGATACCTTACCCCTATCCATCTCATACCTTACCCCTATCCATCTGATACCTTACCCCTATCCATCTCATACCTTACCCTTATCCATCTCATACCTTACCCCTATCCATCTGATACCTTACCCCTATCCATCTGATACCTTACCCCTATCCATCTGATACCTTACCCTTATCCATCTGATACCTTACCCCTATCCATCTGATACCTTACCCCTATCCATCTGATACCTTACCCCTATCCATCTGATACCTTACCCCTATCCATCTGATACCTTACCCCTATCCATCTGATACCTTACCCTATCCATCTGATACCTTACCCCTATCCATCTGATACCTTACCCCTATCCATCTGATACCTTACCCCTATCCATCTGATACCTTACCCCTATCCATCTCATACCTTACCCCCTATCCATCTGATACCTTACCCCTATCCATCTGATACCTTACCCCTATCCATCTGATACCTTACCCCTATCCATCTGATACCTTACCCCTATCCATCTGATACCTTACCCTTATCCATCTGATACCTTACCCTTATCCATCTGATACCTTACCCCTTATCCATCTGATACCTTACCCCTAGCCATCTGATACCTTACCCCTATCCATCTGATACCTTACCCCTATCCATCTGATACCTTACCCCTATCCATCTGATACCTTACCCCTAGCCATCTGATACCTTACCCCTATCCATCTGATACCTTACCCCTATCCATCTGATACCTTACCCCTATCCATCTGATACCTTACCCCTATCCATCTGATACCTTACCCCTATCCATCTGATACCTTACCCCCTATCCATCTGATACCTTACCCCTATCCATCTGATACCTTACCCCTATCCATCTGATACCTTACCCCTATCCATCTGATACCTTACCCTTATCCATCTGATACCTTACCCCTATCCATCTGATACCTTACCCCTATCCATCTGATACCTTACCCCTATCCATCTCATACCTTACCCCTATCCATCTGATACCTTACCCCTATCCATCTGATACCTTACCCCTATCCATCTGATACCTTACCCCTATCCATCTGATACCTTACCCTATCCATCTGATACCTTACCCCTATCCATCTGATACCTTACCCCTATCCATCTGATACCTTACCCTATCCATCTGATACCTTACCCTACCATCTGATACCTTACCCCTAGCCATCTGATACCTTACCCCTATCCATCTGATACCTTACCCCTATCCATCTGATACCTTACCCCTATCCATCTGATACCTTACCCCTAGCCATCTGATACCTTACCCCTATCCATCTGATACCTTACCCCTATCCATCTGATACCTTACCCCTATCCATCTGATACCTTACCCCTATCCATCTGATACCTTACCCCTATCCATCTGATACCTTACCCCTATCCATCTGATACCTTACCCCTATCCATCTGATACCTTACCCCTATCCATCTGATACCTTACCCCTATCCATCTGCCATTCAACTCCAGCCATTGCCCATGTTCGGAGTACTGTAGGTTATTAGACGTTTTCATTGTGTTATTTTGTCCTGTGGAATGAGTTACAGTTACAGTACAGTTACAGTACAGAGGCTGTAATTATTTTTATTATTATTTATGATGCAATTGAATTCCCTACAAGCTCCATATGCAGTGAATATAAGCCAGTGTGTTGCGGAGAAGAGGCGGATAGAGGGAGGGAGGGAGGGAGGGAGGGAGGGAGGGAGGAAGGAAAGAAAGAAAGAAAGAAAGAAAGAGGGAAAGAGGGAGAGAAAGAAAGAAAGAAAGAGGGAGGGAGGGAGGGAGGGAGGGAGGGAGGGAGGGAGGGAGAGAAAGAAGAAAGAAAGAAAGAGGGAGAGAGGGAGAGAAAGAAGAAAAATAAAAAATAAAAAATAAAATCACAGATGACAACTGGTTTGATGCAGATTGTAAAATTATAAGGAAAAAACTTAGAACACTATCCAACCAAAAGCACAGAGACCCAAATAATGGTGAATTACGCCTTCATTACTGTGAGACTTTAAAACTCTATAAACGTACACTCAGAACCAAAAAAGCACAGTACAACAGCAAGCAGCTGACACTAATTGAGGAGTCCATAAACACAAACAACTTTTGGCAAAATTGGAAAAAACTAAAAAAAATCTAAACAAGAGGAATTAGCAATACAAAATGGTGACATATGGACAACCCATTTCAAAACACTCTACAACACCGTTCAAATTGACACAAACGCAGAACAACGCCAAATCCATGAGAAGTTGAATGGATTAGAAAAAGCTATAAAGGACAATCAAAACCCATTGGACTCCCCAATTACTGACCAGGAGCTCTATAAGAAACTTCAGGCTCTCAAATTTAAAAAAGCCTGCGGACCTGATGGCATCCTAAATGAGATGCTCAAACTCACTAGTGCAAAATTTCAATTGGCTATATTAAAATTGTTTAATTTGATCCTGAGTGTAGGTTATTTCCCTGACATCTGGAATCAAGGACTCATAACCCCAATCTTTAAGAATGGAGACAAATTTGACCCTATCAATTACAGAGGCATTTGTGTGAACAGTAACCTGGGGAAGGTTTTCTGTAGTATCATCAATGTAAGAGTTCTAAACTTCCTTAATAAGCACAATGTCTTGAGTAAAAGCCAAATTGGATTTATCCCAAAACATCGCACAACTGATCATATTTACACCTTACACACCCTGATAGATAAACATGTCCACCAAAATAATACCAAAATATACACTTGCTTTATCGACTTCCAAAAAGCATTTGATTCTATTTGGCATACAGGACTGTTCTACAAAGTTATTGAAAGTGGTGTAGGGGGTAAAACATATGACAATTAAATCAATGTATACTGGCAATACGTGCAGCATTAAAATTGGTAAGAAAAGGACAGAATTCTTTAACCAGGGGCGGGGCCTTCGTCAGGGTTGCAATCTGAGCCCTGCACTCTTCAATATTTACATTAACGAATTGGCCACTATTCTAGAAAAATCCTCAGCCCCTGGTGTTAGTCTCCACAATTCAGAAGTTAAATGCCTACTCTTCGCAGATGACCTATGCCTGCTGTCACCCACAGCACCTGGCCTACAGCAGAGCCTGGACCTGCTAGAGCAGTACTGCCAGACCTGGGCCCTGGCAGTAAACCCCAAAAAGACTAAAATAATGATTTTCCAGAGAAGATCCAGATCTCAGGGAATTAGACCAAAGTTCTCAATTGGTACAAAATATATAGAGTACTGTACACACTACAATTACTTAGGTTTAAAAATAAGCTCAACTGGACACCTTAATGAGGCAGTGAATGAACTGAGAGAGAAAGCACGCAGGGCATTCTACGCCATTAAAAAGCAAATTCAAATTGAAATACCTATTAAAATTTGGCTAAAACTAATTGAATATGTCATTGAACCAATTGCACTTTATGGCAGCGAGGTGTGGGGTCCACTTGCAAAACAAGATTTCATCAAATGGGACAAACACCCCATTGAAACCCTACATGCAGAGTTCTGTAAGATTCTCCTACGTGTCCAGAGGAAAACTACAAACAATGCATGCAGGGCAGAATTAGGCCAATATCCACTAATAATAAAAACTCAAAAAAGAGCAATTAAGTTTTGGAAACATCTAAAATACAGTGACCCCCTCTCATATCATTACCAAGCCCTGCAATGCCAAGAGCTGAGCAAAGAAAAGAGTCCCCTCATCCAGCTGGTCCTGGGGCTGAGTTCACAAACCTGTTCTAATAACACACTGAAGCCTCAGGACCAGAACATCCAATCAATCAGAATAAACCAAATTACAACACAGTCAAAACAAAACTACATTGCTTATTGGGAAACACAAGCACAAACACAAAGCAAAATGCAGTGCTATCTGGCCCTAAATCGACAGTACACTATGGCTAAATATTTGACCATGGTTACTGATCAAAACCTTAGAAAAACCTTGACAAAGTACAGGCTCAGTGAGAACAGCCTTGCCATTGAGAAGGGTAGACACAGGAAAACCTGGCTCCCTGTAGAGGAAAGGCTGTGCAACCACTGCACAACAGCAGAACCTGAGACGGAGCTGCATTTCCTGACAAAATGTCAAAAATATAAAACAATTAGAGAGTGTCATTTCCCCAAATTTGAAACCCTTATTCAAGGTTTTAAAGACCTCTCTGATGAGGATAGGCTACCCATCCTGTTGGGGGAGGACGCAGAGAGCTGTGGGTTGGCAGCGCACTACATTGCTGCCTGCCATAAGTTGAGGGACAGTGTCTGACAGACCAATAAACCTGCACATGTCCTCAACTGTATGATTATTGTTATTGTTGAATGTATGGTTATATTGACCGTTGGTTATTGTTGTTACTGTTGCCCCGTTGACAATTTTTGATTCTCATTTTTATTTATTTTTTATATTGTAAATATCCAAAGTAAGCTTTGGCAATATGTACATTGTTACGTCATGCCAATAAAGCGAATTGAATTGAATTGAAATTGAAAGAGGGAGAGAAAGAAAGAAAGAAAGAAAGAAAGAAAGAAAGAGAGAAAGAAAGATGGAGGGAGGGAGGGAGGGAGGGAGGGAGGGAGGGAGGGAAGGAAGGAAGGAAGGAAGGAAGGAAGGAAGGAAGGAAGGAAGGAGGGAGGGAGGGAGGGAGGGAAAGAAAGAAAGACAAGTTGCGTTAAACTAAAGAAAAAACTTAATGTCCAATTAATATTATTATTATTATTGTTGTTGTTGTGGCAGATGTTTGTGTACATAACACATTTTATTTTATATTTATTAGATGCCTAATCATGTCCACATCTTGGTACAACACAAAAACAAACTTGCAGAAAGATACACACTCAACTATGCATGCTCAACACAAGTACTCAAAGAACATACAATAAACATCCTCAATTATCTCTCTCTCTCTTTCTCTCTATCTCTCTCTCTCTGTCTCTGTGTCTCTCTCTCTCTCTCTCTCTCTCTCTCTCTCTCTCTCTCTCTCTCTCTCTCTCTGTCTCTCTCTCTGTCTCTCTCTCTCTCTCTCTCTCTCTCTCTCTCTCTCTCTCTCTCTCTCTCTCTTCAGCACATTGACAGATGTTTCCTGTGTTCTCAGGCAGAGTTATGAACATGTCATTGTGAAGACATCAAAGTAGTTCTCTACAGTCTGTCCTGCCACTGGCACCGTCTCTACAGGCCCCGTCATTTACAGACGCCCCGCGAGTCCCACAGAGATGATGTCATAAAACGCCCTCAGGGCATTACGAGCGCCCTTGTTTATGACTCCTAAAAGCAGTGCCCTATTAAATTAAAGTGCACTATCCCACAAGTGTCAAAGGGATTCATGTCAGATTTCACAGACACATGCTACCCCATAGCTTTCAGACCCTAAAATGGCAACCCTGAGAACCCCCTCTATTGATTGTGATTGCACCGCTAGCCAAAGTGCCCTCTGTGGTCGGACCGTACCATTACCAGGTGGTTTCAGGGGGAGATATCACATTATTCATTCAGGTTCCCTTTAATCACAAACTGAAGGAAAGAAGGAGAAGGAAAGAGAGAGGTTGTTAGAGTTGACACTTGTGATGTTTTAGAAAAGGCTTCTGGCAGGTGAGCTAACAGCATGAAATAGAGCTTTCTCTCCTGAAGAAATTCTCTGAGCCACCAAGCAACAGGATTGGTTCACTTCCCCTACATCGCTCTGCATGGTACCCTTATTCACCTCTCTGTCTCACTCATCTTCTTCTCTCTGCATAATTTGGTGTAACTAACACACACACGCACGCTCACGCATAGACACACATAGACACTGGTGGCGAGAACCAACCCGTAGCCAACACACCCACTCCAAACACATCAGCACTGAATCAAATACATTCAACACCCATGCAGGTACAAGCACTCAGGTGTGTGTGTGTGTGTGTGTAGGAGTGTATACCTGTATTCTCTCTGGGGTTTTGTGTACTGTGGGGTTTATTAAATCAGCAGTACAATGGGGAACAGGAGGCCTGATGGAGAACACAAAGGGAAGCTCTCTGGTTAAAGCCTTCTCAGACCTGCTTAGTGGAGGAGCTGAGAAAAAGACTATTGAAAAGCCTCTGAATGATTGTTGCCTTCCCTAAATCTCCTCTCTTCTGTTCTCTCTTCTCTCTCTCTTCTCTCTCTCTTCTTTCACTTCGAAGCAGATTACTTCTTCTTCCATTCTGTCTGCCGGCTTCTTTTCTCCACGCTAGGTCGCTTAAAACTTCACAATGCAGACACATCTCGTCCCCCCCAATGAAAAGCTTCTACTGTGGAAGGTATTATTGTATCTCAGTTGTCACCCAGCCTCCCAGAAGTCCCTTCTATCATTCTCTCTGAGGACTTTGGCCCTCTGTGGGATTTGCTGTTAATTGCTTGAGAACTTGTTTAAATCAACGAGGATTAAACAGAATAGGTTTTACGGGGATTTAATGGAGGAGGAGGTTAGGGGTTATAGTGGAGCGTCGCGCCGCGGAATGGTAGGTACAGTACAATGGTCTTTTGGTAGTTGATATAAAGTGTCATGAGAGTACATCCATACTTTCTTTACTTTCTACTTTACCCAGGTGTCTGTACTCTTTACCCAGGTGTCTGTACTCTTTACCCAGGTGTCTGTACTCTTTACCCAGGTGTCTGTACTCTTTACCCAGGTGTCTGTACTCTTTACCCAGGTGTCTGTACTCTTTACCCAGGTGTCTGTACTCTTACCCAGGTGTCTGTACTCTTTACCCAGGTGTCTGTACTCTTTACCCAGGTGTCTTACTCTTTACCCAGGTGTCTGTACTCTTTACCCAGGTGTCTGTACTCTTTACCCAGGTGTCTGTACTCTTTACCCGGTGTCTGTACTCTTTACCCAGGTGTCTGTACTCTTTACCCACCCCCAGGTGTCTGTACTCTTTACCCAAGGTGTCTATACTCTTTAACCCAGGTGTCTGTACTCTTTACCCAGGTGTCTGTACTCTTTACCCAGGTGTCTGTACTCTTTACCCAGGTGTCTGTACTCTTTACCCAGGTGTCTGTACTCTTTACCCACAGGTGTCTGTACTCTTTACCCAGGTGTCATACTCTTTACCCAGGTTCTGTACTCTTTACCCCAGTGGTCTGTACTCTTTACCAGGTGTCTGTACTCTTTACCCAGGTGTCTGTACTCTTTACCCAGGTGTCTGTACCTTTACTTACCCAGGTGTCTATACTCTTTACCCAGGTGTCGTACTCTTTACCCAGGTGTCTGTACTCTTTACCCAGGTGTCTGTACTCTTTACCCCGTGTCTGTACTCTTTACCCAGGTGTCTGTACTCTTTACCCAGGTGTCTGTACTCTTTACCCAGGTGTCTATACTCTTTACCCAGGTGTCTGTACTCTTTACCCAGGTGTCTGTACTCTTTACCCAGGTGTCTGTACTCTTTACCCAGGTGTCTGTACTCTTTACCCAGGTGTCCTGTACTCTTTACCCAGGTGTCTGTACTCTTTACCAGGTGTCTGTACTCTTTACCCAGGTGTCTGTACTCTTTACCCAGGTGTCTATACTCTTTACCCAGGTGTCTGTACTCTTTACCCAGGTGTCTATACTCTTTACCCAGGTGTCTATACTCTTTACCCAGGTGTCTGTACTCTTTACCCAGGTGTCTATACTCTTTACCCAGGTGTCTATACTCTTTACCCAGGTGTCTATACTCTTTACCCAGGTGTCTGTACTCTTTACCCAGGTGTCTGTACTCTTTACCCAGGTGTCTGTACTCTTTACCCAGGTGTCTGTACTCTTTACCCAGGTGTCTGTACTCTTTACCCAGGTGTCTGTACTCTTTACCCAGGTGTCTATACTCTTTACCCAGGTGTCTGTACTCTTTACCCAGGTGTCTGTACTCTTTACCCAGGTTTGCCAGTGTTCCCAGCCTCTCTGTGTGAATATCTGTGTGACTGTCTCATGGGAGTTAGAGGCGTTCCCTATACCTGCTGCTGAAATAATACAGCCATTTAGATGTAGTAATGGTGTGGCTTTGGGAATGTAAACCAGTAGCAGCGGCCCACTGTCAACAGATTCTACTGTGTGGAAACGTGAACTACAGAATTCTCCCAGGGACCAAAGCAGAGAGAAAGAGGGAGTTAGGTCTATTTACCAACCCACATAATACAATGGGAATGGATTAGACCACCTGGCCCTGGATTAAGAGGGGGGTAATCCATCCCTTGCTCCCCATCCCCGCCCCCCCCACCTGCAATTGGCACTGCCCATGAATGCCCCTCATTAAGATGGCCTCACAAAGACAGAGCCTGTCCCCCTTCTCCCAACAGAGCAGCTCCACTTCCACAAATAGAGGCGGCCATTGTTTTAGGGTTGTCCAGTCACAGTGAATGGCCAGTATCCATGGATAAAGCTCTGGTAGAAATATGATGAATGTCTCCGTATTAATCACCCCAGGTATTTCCACTTCTTTCACACAGGTAACTAACATTCTTCTGGTTTCCCAGGCGCTCAGCAGGTGGGACAAGCCATGTGAACGAGGCTCCAATGGGGTTGACTGAAGGCTGCGACGGGTGTTACAGTGAATAACCTCCCCCCTCTGTTACTTTGTGTTCCCACAGGTGCACCAGGAAGGAGAAATGCGAGCGCTCGGCCGAGCCCCGGCGGTTCGCCTGGGACATCAAGCAGTGCGTGCGACTCAGCGTCCACCCCAGCAACATCTCAGTGTCCCAGTTCAGCGTCACGGTGAGTGGTGACCACTTCACACGGTCAAAGTGTGGTCAAAACACTACTTCCTCCTGGGTCCTGTCCACTACGCACGAAAACAGAAAACCTTTTGAGACGGAAAAATGTAATATTGGCATTCTTATTGGACATCTTCAGATAGCGCCTCCTCCGTTTTGAAATGTTTTCTCTCATTTCGTGCCCCACTGAACCTGACCAGTCTAAAATGAAAAAGAAGTGTCTGGCACAATGACCGTTATTATTGCATTTTAGTAGGCTTACAGTTACTATGGTGACCAGAAACCATATCAGTATACAATATACCATCATCTGGTATTGCATCCAATGACTGAATGAGCGGTCACATCAGAAAAAAACAGGAGACGCCCAACCATGTTAGTGGTCCAATGAACCATGTCATAGTTGAAGGTATGGATGTTGTGCCTCACTAACATGGTTAAGCCTGGGGAATCATCTTTAGCCAATGGCCATAACGTAATTATCCCCTCATATGTCACAGGTCCTTACAGATCTGTCCATCAAGGCCAGGGTTTCCCCTAGCATTACCTCATGCCACCTAACCATCATCTAATCATCTGTATATTGCAGCTGTGTTCTGTCTCTGTCTATCTAGACAACACGTTATTATCGTTGGCTTCCAGGCTTCCACAGACTTCCGCGTAATGATCAGTGATACTGGGGGTTATATAGATGCTGTGTAGCCGCTGCTCTGGTATTGTTCATGGAATCACTGGCGTGATGCTGTTTTGCTGGCACTAAAAACCTGGTCTCATACGAACCATCCTGGTCTCGCTACACTGAAACAGAATGGAAGCTCGCGAGATCAGGATGGTTCGTACGAGGCTACTGAAAACCTCCCTGGCGGGGAGATTTTCAGTAACACCTCTCTAAATGACATCATAGTGAACATAACACTGGTTATAAAATAATCACATAATTTCACTCCGTTTTGCCCACTGGGTGGGTATTATTTAGATACAGCATAAACTACCAGCTGATCTGATATTGTGTATGGAATCAGCTGGGATTGTGTTGTGTTGCTGGCACTTAACACCTCTCCCTCCACACTAGAGGTGTTTACTGGTCAGTCTGCTGTCTTAACACCTCTCCCTCCACACTAGAGGTATCTACTGGTCAGTCTGCTGTCTTAACACCTCTCCCTCCCCACTAGAGGTGTCTACTGGTCAGTCTGCTGTCTTAACACCTCTCCCTCCACACTAGAGGTATCTACTGGTCAGTCTGCTGTCTTAACACCTCTCCCTCCACACTAGAGGTGTCTATTGGTCAGTCTGCTGTCTTAACACCTCTCCCTCCACACTAGAGGTATCTACTGGTCAGTCTGCTGTCTTAACACCTCTCCCTCCACACTAGAGGTATCTACTGGTCAGTCTGCTGTCTTAACACCTCTCCCTCCACACTAGAGGTGTCTACTGGTCAGTCTGCTGTCTTAACACCTCTCCCTCCACACTAGAGGTATCTACTGGTCAGTCTGCTGTCTTAACACCTCTCCCTCCACACTAGAGGTGTCTACTGGTCAGTCTGCTGTCTTAACACCTCTCCCTCCACACTAGAGGTATCTACTGGTCAGTCTGCTGTCTTAACACCTCTCCCTCCACACTAGAGGTATCTACTGGTCAGTCTGCTGTCTTAACACCTCTCCCTCCACACTAGAGGTGTCTACTGGTCAGTCTGCTGTCTTAACACCTCTCCCTCCACACTAGAGGTGTCTACTGGTCAGTCTGCTGTCTTAACACCTCTCCCTCCACACTAGAGGTATCTAGTGGTCAGTCTGCTGTCTTAACACCTCTCCCTCCACACTAGAGGTGTCTATTGGTCAGTCTGCTGTCTTAACACCTCTCCCTCCACACTAGAGGTATCTAGTGGTCAGTCTGCTGTCTTAACACCTCTGCTATCTTAGGTTGCTGTATGACTGTATGAGTCTTGCTGATCTGGGCAGCTCCTTTGAGGAAAGCTGTGTGTGTGTGTGTGTGTGTGTGTGTGTGTGTGTGTGTGTGTGTGTGTGTGTGTGTTGTGTCGCGTCAGTAAACCCATCAAAGCAGGCCGTAGCCTCTCTCTCTTTCTTCCTGTGTAATCCCATCACCACCCACCAGGCGCCAATCAGATTACTGAACACAAACACTCCCCAGGACACTAGCCAAACCCTCTCCGGATAGGGGTGACGGCAGAAAAATGTCCACCAGGTCTCTTTAGCTATGTTCATGCTTGGAACTAAATTCCATTTTCGTGTGCTTGGCTGGATATGTGTGTCCTGTAGGACTAGACTGTAGAACAGAACTCCAATAAATGCAATATACTGCATCCACCTGTCCATCTATGACAGTGGTATTCAAACTTTTTCAGCTCTAACCCCATTTTATCCTCAGGAATTTCTGGGGACCCCATTATTTTCGTAATAATTTATCATGACCCCACCCCCAAAATAATAACACAACCTTAAATTAGATTTTTACACCAACAAGTAACCTTCAATTCATTACATTTTCATGTCTTATTATAATGAAAAACAACCAATAAATACATTCCCTCAATCAAGTTGAATTTTTCAAATGATCTTTCTCAATATTCTGTGCTGTTAATTTTAGACCCCCCACACCCCAAAAAATATATTTAATTTTTTATTTTGACAGCCCCACTGCAGTTCCCCCTCCAACTTTGAATACCAACGATCTACGGTGTCATTTCAATCCCATTTTATACGTAATGGGGATATGAGATTGCTTTTAATCTCTGCTGGCCAAGTATATAAACGTAAATCAGGAAGGGTAAGGTCATGTACAGATACTACTCTCAGGGTACTGTCTGAACATTCAGCTCCATGGGTGTAATAATAATAATCATATTCATGGAGAGCGAGAGTGTGTATACACACACACACCCACACACACAACACACACACACACCACACACACACACACACACACACACACACACACTGCCTTGGAGTTTTGAGAGTGTTTAACCTTTCTCTATGCAACAGATCTCCCATCCAATTGATTGGTGAGACTGGGCGGGCAGGCAGGGCCAGTCCTTGACCTTTTACTTATTAAATATTTGTTTAAAAAGATAAGCTGGAGCCCTCTACAGAGGACTCTCAACACGTAGAGGGTTTTGGCTATTGAAACTAGAGTTTCTCTCATAAAAGCTTTGATGGGTTTTTTTTCTTATTTGCCCATTAGCTTTTCCTCTTGCATTTGTTTTAGAGTATCTCTGGGGCTGTTGTCTGTAGATATAACAGCCATCCTATAAAGACTTCCTAGAGCAGGTGCTAGTAAACTGACCAGATCGCTCCCTGTTGAGATAAAATACCATTCTAATAGCTTCACAGTGGAGGTCTGGACTCTACTGTTAGTGTTATTACAAGTATATTGCTGTAGGTCTGTATTCTCATGCCTCCAGACAGAGAAGAGAAGATAATGACTTGTCACCAGGCTGCTTGTCTCTCACTACAGTGAGAATCCAAATATGCTCACAGCTTGTGACAATAGATGTATTCACACATTGTAATAGGATTCCAAAAGGCATTCGGAATCTCACACTCTGTTCTCAGTGGATGACAGTCATAAGATAACCGTGTGTTATTATAGTATAATGCATCGTATATTCAGCTGTCATAATCTGCCACAGTCATACAAATCAAGGAGGCATGTACAGTATGCATCTAAATGAACCACCCCCAGATCACCATCCTCCTCTTTGTGTCCCTATGGCAACCCAAGCCAATACGATCTATCGCATCATATCCTCCACGTGAGACGCATTGTATTAAGGAGAGATGCGAGAACCTATTTCTCTCCGTGTGTGTGTGTGATTCAATTGACACGGAACACAGCTTATTTTCCTACTCATGTTCAGGCCCGGACGGCGCGGGTTAGGGCCGGGACTGCTCCAAATGTAATTGAAGAAAACTTGCGCCACATTGCTCCTTAAAAGGAAAAAGAAATGAAGTGGGAAGAGAGCTGTGTCTCCGACCCTGGCTGCGTGTGGCTCCTCTACAGTAATAGGGAAGCTCCTGTATCTGTACGGTGCCGAGCGACAGCCTAAGACTTTTCATTAACATAAACAGCAATATAAAAACAGTCCAGGTCAGCCCTTCTCGCACCGTACAGGAGCTTCTCTGGCGCCGTGTGTTAGAAATGTGCTGCGGCCAACAGCAGAATGGATGCAAGGCCCTCCTCTATTGCCCCCTCAATATTATATTTGGTCTTGACCACCATTCATATTCTCTCCCCCTTCTCACTTGTCAAGGAGACTATTTTTCTATCGTCAAGTCTGTCAAGTCCCACCCCCAATCATCCTCTGCTCTTTAGAGAGGAGAGCATGTTTACGCAGCACTATCAACAAAGGAATCTAATCCTTCTCTTCCTCATTCCCTCCCTCCCTCCTGCCCGCTTGCATACTTTCTTTCTCTCCTTCCTTTTCTCATCCTGCCTCTTTCTTCCCTTCATTTCTGCCCCCCCATACCTAATTTCCTCTCACTTTCCCTCCCTCCTCCCTTTCCACCTGCTCCCCTCCTCCCTCCCCTCCCTC
>NW_021822429.1:0-27607 GCF_901001165.1 Salmo trutta | reverse complement strand
CTCTCCCCCTCTCTCTCCCCTTCATCTCTCCCTCATCTCCCCTTCATCTCTCCCCCTCCATCTCTCCCCCCATCTCTCCCCCTTCATCTCTCCCTCATCTCCCCTTCATCTCTCCCCCCCTTCATCTCTCCCCCTCCATCTCTCCCCTTCATCTCTTCCCCTTCATCTCTCCCCCCTCATCTCCCCTTCATCTCTCCCCCTTCATCTCTCCCCCCTCATCTCCCCTTCATCTCTCCCCCTCAAATCTCAACAAGGCCCAATGTGTCCCATCCCCCTCCTCCTTCCTGATAAGCGTACCCTGAGAAGGCCTCTTTCCACTAAGCCTTGTTCCATGATCTCTCTCCTGATCATGGGCCCCTGAGTCAAGAACCAACATGCCAGCCTGGCTTCCTGTCCTCTCTATGTGTGTAGAGACTGAGCCTGTCATCTGGAAGGAAACATGTCATTGTTTTTTTTGAAAGGAACATAATCATTCTCTGTCTGAACTTTATGTGGCGATGCGTGGTGAATTTTAAGGGACTACGGTGGTATGTCTGCATGAGAGGTCTTTGTAATAACAGTAGGCAACACGTCACTGGAGTGCAGATGAGTGTGTAGAGCCCTGAGAGAGAATCCTGCTGTTGTTCGGCTACAGACATGAGGAATCCATTGATAATAATAATAATAATAATAATATTAATAATAATAATAATAATAATAATAATAATAATAATAATAGATAGTACTCATCCAAATAACACTTCCTGGGAATGACCTCACCAGCCGCGACACACCCTGGTCCTCTCCAGCCCCCACATGCACCCTCTACCCTCCAGCATCCCAACCCTCTACCCTCCAGCACCCCAACCCTCTACCCTCCAGCATCCCAACCCTCTACCCTCCAGCATCCCAACCCTCTACCCTCCAGCATCCCAACCCTCTACCCTCCAGCACCCCAACCCTCTACCCTCCAGCACCCAACCCTACCCTCCAGCACCCAACCCTCTACCCTCCAGCACCCCAACCCTCTACCCTCCAGCACCCCAACCCTCTACCCTCCAGCATCCCAACCCTCTACCCTCCAGCACCCCAACCCTCTACCCTCCAGCATCCCAACCCTCTACCCTCCAGCACCCCAACCCTCTACCCTCCAGCACCCCAACCCTCTACCCTCCAGCATCCCAACCCTCTACCCTCCAGCACCCCAACCCTCTACCCTCCAACCCCTAGTACTCTAGCACCCCAACCCTCTACCCCCAACCCCTAGTACTCTAGCACCCCAACCCTCTACCCTCCAGCACCCCCAACCCTCTACCCTCCAGCACCCCAACCCTCTACCCTCCAGCCCCTAGTACTCTAGCACCCCAACCCTCTACCCTCCAGCATCCCAACCCTCTACCCTCCAGCACCCCAACCCTCTACCCTCCAGCACCCCAACCCTCTACCCTCCAGCACCCCAACCCTCTACCCTCCAGCACCCCAACCCTCTACCCTCCAGCCCCTAGTACTCTAGCATCCCAACCCTCTACCCTCCAGCACCCCAACCCTCTACCCTCCAGCATCCCAACCCTCTACCCTCCAGCCCCTAGTACTCTAGCATCCCAACCCTCTACCCTCCAGCACCCCAACCCTCTACCCTCCAGCATCCCAACCCTCTACCCTCCAGCACCCCAACCCTCTACCCTCCAACCCCTAGTACTCTAGCACCCCAACCCTCTACCCTCCAGCACCCCAACCCTCTACCCTCCAGCACCCCAACCCTCTACCCTCCAGCACCCCAACCCTCTACCCTCCAGCACCCCAACCCTCTACCCTCCAGCCCCTAGTACTCTAGCACCCCAACCCCTCTACCCTCCAGCACCCCAACCCTCTACCCTCCAGCCCCTAGTACTCTAGCACCCCAACCCTCTACCCTCCAGCACCCCAACCCTCTACCCTCCAGCACCCCAACCCTCTACCCTCCAGCACCCAACCCTCTACCCTCCAGCACCCCAACCCTCTACCCTCCAGCACCCCAACCCTCTACCCTCCAGCACCCCAACCCCTCTACCCTCCAGCACCCCAACCCTCTACCCTCCAGCACCCCAACCCTCTACCCTCCAGCATCCCAACCCTCTACCCTCCAGCACCCCAACCCTCTACCCTCCAACCCCTAGTACTCTAGCACCCCAACCCTCTACCCCCAACCCCTAGTACTCTAGCACCCCCAACCCTCTACCCTCCAGCACCCCAACCCTCTACCCTCCAGCACCCCAACCCTCTACCCTCCAGCCCCTAGTACTCTAGCACCCCAACCCTCTACCCTCCAGCATCCCAACCCTCTACCCTCCAGCACCCCAACCCTCTACCCTCCAGCACCCCAACCCTCTACCCTCCAGCACCCCAACCCTCTACCCTCCAGCACCCCAACCCTCTACCCTCCAGCCCCTAGTACTCTAGCATCCCAACCCTCTACCCTCCAGCACCCCAACCCTCTACCCTCCAGCATCCCAACCCTCTACCCTCCAGCCCCTAGTACTCTAGCATCCCAACCCTCTACCCTCCAGCACCCCAACCCTCTACCCTCCAGCATCCCAACCCTCTACCCTCCAGCACCCCAACCCTCTACCCTCCAACCCCTAGTACTCTAGCACCCCAACCCTCTACCCTCCAGCACCCCAACCCTCTACCCTCCAGCACCCCAACCCTCTACCCTCCAGCACCCCAACCCTCTACCCTCCAGCACCCCAACCCTCTACCCTCCAGCCCCTAGTACTCTAGCACCCCAACCCTCTACCCTCCAGCACCCCAACCCTCTACCCTCCAGCCCCTAGTACTCTAGCACCCCAACCCTCTACCCTCCAGCACCCCAACCCTCTACCCTCCAGCACCCCAACCCTCTACCCTCCAGCACCCCAACCCTCTACCCTCCAGCACCCCAACCCTCTACCCTCCAGCACCCCAACCCTCTACCCTCCAGCACCCCAACCCTCTACCCTCCAGCACCCCAACCCTCTACCCTCCAGCACCCCAACCCTCTACCCTCCAGCCCCTAGTACTCTAGCACCCCAACCCTCTACCCCCCCCTGTCTCTCTCGCTCTCTCTCTCTCTCTCTCTCTCTCTGTCTCTCTCTCTCTCTCTCTCTCTCTGTCTCTCTCTCTCGCTCTCTCTCTCTGTCTCTCTCTCTCTCTCTCTCTCTCTCTCTGTGTCTCTCTCTCTCTCTCTCTCTCTCTCTGTGTCTCTCTCTCCCCTCCTCCCCTTACAAGCCTTCCATTATTCCCCAAACCTCGTATCCGTTATATTTCCGGACTCCTGATCCAGAGGGGATGGCCATGACATATTCCCCAGAACCTCCCCATACGGCGGAGTTAAGCCGGTCCGTCTGCCAGTGGTGCCAGGCAGAGGACGGGCTTACTGTTGACAGAGCGGGCGGGATTTAGGCTCAAAGATGTCCACCCACTCAGCATCTGCACAGGAGGGGGTAGGATGGGGAGGACAGGGGTAGAGGACAGGGGAGGACAGGGGTAGAGGACAGGGGAGGACAGGAGTAGAGGACAGGGGAGGACAGGGGTAGAGGACAGGGGAGGAGAGGGGAGGACAGGGGTAGAGGACAGGGGAGGACAGGGGTAGAGGACAGGGGGAGACAGGAGTAGAGGACAGGGGAGGAGAGGGGAGGACAGGAGTAGGACAGGGGAGGACAGGGGTAGAGGACGGGTAGAGGACGGGAGGAGAGGGGAGGACAGGAGAAGAGGACAGGATGGGAGAGGGGAGGACAGGAGTAGAGGACAGGGGAGGACAGGGGTAGAGGACAGGGGAGGAGAGGGGAGGACAGGAGTAGAGAACAGGAGAGGGGAGGACAGGGGTAGAGGACAGGGGTAGAGGACAGGGGAGGACAGGGGAGGACAGGGGAGGAGAGGGGAGGACAGGGGTAGAGGACAGGGGAGGACAGGGGAGGACAGGAGTAGAGGACGGGAGGAGAGGGGAGGACAGGGTTAGAGGACAGGGGGTAGAGGACAGGGGAGGACAGGGGTAGAGGACAGGGGAGGAGAGGGGAGGACAGGAGTAGAGGACAGGGGAGGACAGGGGTAGAGCACAGGGGAGGACAGGAGAGGGGAAGACAGGAGAGGGGAGGACAGGGGTAGAGGACAGGGGTAGAGGACAGGGGTAGAGGACAGGGGAGGACAGGGGTAGAGGTGAGGAGAGGAGAGGGGGAGAGAGTAGGAGAGGATAGGGAGGAGAGGTGAGGAGAGGGGGAGAGAATGAGGGAGGAGAGAGGGAGAGGGGGAGAGAATAGGGGAGGAGAGGGAGGAGAGAGGGAGAGGGGGAGAGAATAGGGGAGGAGAGGGAGGAGAGAGGGAGAGGGGGAGAGAATAGGGGAGGAGAGGGAGGAGAGAGGGAGAGGGGGAGAGAATAGGGGAGGTGTAGAGACATGTTTCTTCCAACCTATCAGGGCTGGGCCTAAGCCATTTCAGTGATGGACTGTGTGAGTGTTTGTGCTTGTAGGCGTACGGATGTGTGTGTGTCTGCCTGCTTGTCAGAGAGAGAGGGTCTTAGAGAGTCAGTGATTGTGAGCAGGGAGAGACTGCTGTAGACTTATTCTCAGGATCCTGTCCTCTCTGATCTGGTAGTCCCATTAAGCTGCCAGCTCTAGGAATTAGCCTGAGTATTCAGGTTCGCTCTGAGAGTTAATGATTGAGGACTCAGGTTAGCTCTGAGAGTTAATGATTGAGGACTCAGGTTAGCTCTGAGAGTTAATGATTGAGGACTCAGGTTAGCTCTGAGAGTTAGTGATTGAGGACTCAGGTTAGCTCTGAGAGTTAGTGATTGAGGACTCAGGTTAACTCTGAGAGTTAGTGATTGAGGACTCAGGTTAGCTCTGAGAGTTAGTGATTGAAGACTCAGGTTAACTCTGAGAGTTAATGATTGAGGACTCAGGTTAGCTCTGAGAGTTAGTGATTGAAGACTCAGGTTAACTCTGAGAGTTAGTGATTGAGGACTCAGGTTAGCTCTGAGAGTTAGTGATTGAGGACTCAGGTTAACTCTGAGAGTTAGTGATTGAGGACTCAGGTTAGCTCTGAGAGTTAGTGATTGAAGACTCAGGTTAACTCTGAGAGTTAGTGATTGAGGACTCAGGTTAGCTCTGAGAGTTAGTGATTGAGGACTCAGGTTAACACTGAGAGTTAGTGATTGAGGACTCAGGTTAACTCTGAGAGTTAGTGATTGAGGATTCAGGTTAACTCTGAGAGTTAGGGATTGAGAACTCAGGTTAACTCTGAGAGTTAGTGATTATATGGAATAGGATGCCATTTTGGATGCTGCCCCAGACATTGTGCAGGCCCCCTGCCTCTCTCCCTGTCTCCCTCTCTCTCTCCCTGTCTCCCTCCCTGTCTCCCTCACTCTCTCCCTGTCTCCCTCACTCTCTCCCTGTCTCCCTCCCTCTCTCCCTGTCTCCCTCTCTCCCTCCCTGTTTCCCTCCCTGTCTCTCTCCTCCCTCCCTGTCTCCCTGTCTCCCTCTCTCCCTCCCTGTCTCCCCGCCTGTCTCCCCGCCTGTCTCCCTGCCTCTCTCCCTCACTGTCTCCCCGCCTGTCTCCCTGCCTCTCTCCCCACCTCTCTCCCCGCCTGTCTCCCTGCCTGACTCCCTTCCTGTCTCCCTCCCTCTCTCTCTGCATCTCTCTCTTCCTCTCTCTCTCTCTCTCTCTCTCTCTCTCTCTCTCTCTCTCTCTCTCCCCCTCCTTCTCCCTTTATCCCCTTCCCTCTCTCTCTCTCTTCCTATTCCTCTCTCTATCTCTTTCTCTCTTCCTCTTTCTCCCCCTTTCCCTGAGATCAGACTGTCCCTTAAACTCCCTTTGGCCTGTGGCATTCTGACCTGGGCGTGTGTGACTATCCCCCTTCCTCTCTCAGGTGCCAGCAGGCCCATCGTTCAACCCCCCCCCCCCCCCCCCCCCAACCCCACGGCCCTTCCTTCTCCCTGCTAATCACCATGGTAATCTGGGGCAGCAGGATTCTGGAATGCACAACCAACTCCCCGAGGAATGTGTTTCAATTAATAACCCGTGTGTGTGTGTGTGTGTGTGTGTGTGTGTGTGTGTGTGTGATTTAGTTTAGGTTAGTTAGTTAGTTAGTTAGTTAGTTAGTTAGTTAGTTAGTTAGTTAGTTAGTTAGTTATATCCTCACAGGGCCATTCACTGGTTCCAGGCATTTATTGGTCGGATGCATTTCAAAGCCATTTTTATTTATTTAACCTTTAAACAGGGAGTCACATTGAGATTAAAAATCTATTTTTACAAGAGAGCCCTGTTTACATTACAATACAAACACATATGTGTGTATAAAACAATATAATTCAGCACACAATAACAAAATAACATATTTAATAAAAGCAATCACCTTGGACTTTGTCTCCTTATTTTGACATGAACTACATAGAGGTCCTGTCTGGAAGGTTCGTTAAACTCTAGTAAAAGTTCAATGATTACTTTAAGTTCTACATTTCATGGTAGAATTACTTACATATTAACCAAAGAGTGCATACCAGTACCGCTTTACAATACTACAGGTTCCACACACACACACACACACACACACACACACACACACACACACACACACACACACACACACACACACACACACACACACACACACACACACACACACACACACACACAGCTGACTGACACAATGACTGAACTGGAAACTTAAAAACTGGTTTAGGTCCCTTTCTTTTCCAGACAGGAAGTTGTTCTAAACGGGGCGTGAAGGATCTTATCTAACAGGAAGTTGTTCTAACCGGGGCATGAAGGAGCTTATCTAACAGGAAGTTGTTCTAGCCGGGGCTTGAAGGAGCTTATCTAACAGGAAGTTGTTCTAGCCGGGGCATGAAGGAGCTTATCTAACAGGAAGTTGTTCTAGCCTGGGCATGAAAGAGCTTATCTAACAGGAAGTTGTTCTAACCGGGGCATGAAGGAGCTTATCTAACAGGAAGTTGTTCTAACTGGGGCATGAAGGAGCTTATCTAACAGGAAGTTGTTCTAGCCTGGGCATGAAGGAGCTTATCTAACAGGAAGTTTTTCTAACCAGGGCATGAAGGTGCTTATCTAACAGGAAGTTGTTCTAAACGGGGCATGAAAGAGCTTATCTAACAGGAAGTTGTTCTAACCCGGGGCATGAATGAGCTTATCTAACAGGAAGTTGTTCTAACCGGGGCGTGAAGGAGCTTATCTAACAGGAAGTTGTTCTAACCGGGGCGTGAAGGAGCTTATCTAAGAGGAAGTTGTTCTAACCGGGGCGTGAAGGAGCTTATCTAACAGGAAATTGTTCTAAACGGGGCATGAAGGAGCTTATCTAACAGGAAGTTGTTCTAACCGGGGCATGATGGAGCTTATCTAACAGGAAGTTGTTCTAACCGGGGTATGAAGGAGCTTCTCTAACAGGGCGATACAGAACTGTAACCCCACGCTCTATTGGCCGAGAGCAAAAACCTCACACCCTATTACAGTAACGTCTGGGGCACATTAGGGACAGTTCACAGAAGTGAGGCCCTAGCTGTGTCCCAAATGACACCCTACTTCCTATATAGTACAGCCCTATGGGCCCTGGTCAAAAGTAGTGCACCTCTGTCATCACAAATCATATACTGTAAACTGTTGGTTTTGTTTTAAGACTCTTTAAGACTAAGTGAGAGGGTTGGTTGGTTGATTAAGACCTGCTGCACTGCTTACTCCTCCCATGTACTCAGTACAGTGTTCACCTGTGGACCAGACTGGCTGACACCACAATACACAATACCCTATACTCTATACTCTATACACTATATACTATACACTATACACTATACACTATACACTATACACTATATACTATACACTATACACTATACACTATACACTATACACTATACACTATACACTATATACTATATACTATACACTATACACTATACACAATACCCTATACACTATACACAATACACTATACACTATACACTATACACTATACACAATACCCTATACACTATACACTATACACTATACACTATACACAATACACTATACACAATACACTATACACTATACACTATACACTATACACTATACACTATATACTATACACTATACACAATACCCTATACACTATACACAATACACTATACACTATACACTATACACAATACCCTATACACTATACACTATATACTATACACTATACACTATACACTATACCCTATACACTATACCCTATACACTATACCCTATATACTATACACTATATACTATACCCTATATACTATACCCTATACACTATACACTATACACTATATACTATACACTATACACTATACCCTATATACTATACACTATACCCTATACACTATAGCCTATATACTATACACTATACACTGTACCCTATATACTATACACTATACCCGATACCCTATACACTATACCCTATACACTATACCCTATATACTATACCCTATATACTATACCCTATATACTATACACTATATACTATACACTATACACTATACCCTATACACTATACCCTATATACTATACACTATACCCTATACACTATACCCTATATACTATACACTATACACTATACCCTATATACTATACACTATACCCTATACCCTATACACTATACCCTATACACTATACCCTATATACTATACCCTATATACTATACCCTATATACTATACACTATATACTATACACTATACACTATACACTATACCCTATACACTATACACTATACACTATACACTATACACTATACACTATACCCTATACACTATACACTATACCCTATACACTATACCCTATATACTATACACTATACACTATACACTATATACTATACACTATACACTATACACTATACCATATATACTATACACTATACCCTATACACTATACCCTATATACTATACACTATACACTATACCCTATATACTATACCCTATACCCTATACCCTATACCCTATACACTATACACTATACACTATATACTATACCCTATACACTATACCCTATACACTATACCCTATATACTATACCCTATACACTATACCCTATACACTATACACTATACCCTATATACTATACACTATACACTATACCCTATATACTATACCCTATACCCTATACCCTATACACTATACCCTATACCCTATACCCTATACACTATACCCTATACACTATATACTATACCCTATACCCTATACACTATACCCTATACCCTATATACTATACCCTATACACTATACCCTATACCCTATACCCTATACACTATACCCTATACACTATACCCTATACACTATACCCTATATACTATACCCTATACCCTATACCCTATACACTATACCCTATACCCTATACCCTATACACTATACCCTATACACTATATACTATACCCTATACCCTATACCCTATACACTATACCCTATACCCTATATACTATACCCTATACACTATACCCTATACCCTATACCCTATACACTATACCCTATACACTATACCCTATACACTATACCCTATACTATACCCTATATACTATATACTATACCCTATATACTATACACTATACACTATACCCTATATACTATACCCTATACCCTATACCCTATACACTATACCCTATACCCTATACACTATACCCTATTCACTATATACTATACCCTATACACTATACCCTATATACTATACCCTATACACTATACCCTATACCCTATACCCTATACACTATACCCTATACACTATATACTATACCCTATACACTATACCCTATATACTATACCCTATATACTATACCCTATACACTATACCCTATATACTATACCCTATATACTATACCCTATATACTATACCCTATACACTATACCCTATATACTATACACTATACCCTATACCCTATACCCTATACCCTATACACTATACCCTATATACTATACCCTATACACTATATACTATACCCTATATACTATACCCTATATACTATACACTATACACTATACACTATATACTATACCCTATACCCTATACCCTATACACTATACCCTATATACTATACCCTATATACTATACCCTATATACTATACCCTATACACTATACCCTATATACTATATACTCACAATAAAAGGTTTAAAAGTAGACTGGAAATGGGTTTATTCCCAAATAAATATGAATAAATACACAGACATAAACAGGCAGTTTAAAGTGCTAAAAACAAGGATTAGACATGAAATGTAAAGAAGCTATAAAACCTGCTGATGTCGTCCTCGTCCAGAATCTGTATCCACCTGTACGCGATCAGGCCTAATGGATGGGAGGGCTTACTAACGAGCAAATTAACCAAACGCCTACATTAACACGTAACAATCATAACACAATTAAATATAATGCTTCTGATTAAATTATTATTAAAGATAGTGACTATTGCTTGACTATATAATTATAATATAATTTATAAGATCCTATCTATAATATGCCCAATCACAAACACAGATCAACACAGACAGACACACAGGGAGACAGAGAGAGAGAGAGAGACACAGATATAGAGAGAGAGAGACACAGATAGAGAGAGAGAGACACAGATAGAGAGAGAGAGACACAGAGAGAGAGAGAGAGAGAGAGAGAAAGAGAGACACAGATAGAGAAAGAGAGACAGAGAGACACAGATAGAGACAGACAGAGAGAGAGAGAGAGACAGAGAGAGAGACAGATATGAGAGACAAACATGCCTCCTATAGCTGCCTACTTCTCTCCTCTCCTGTACTGTACTGCAACCTGGACTCAGGGGTAGACGTAACATAGTACATGTAAATCCGGGACACTCCATTTAGTATGATATGTTATGTTTTGTATGGTATGTATTCATTTGCAGATGTCCATCAATCCATTCTCCTATCATATGTTACAAATTACAATTCGTATGATATGTTACGAATTGAAATTCCAATTTGTTGTGGCTAATGTTAGCTAGGTGACTAACGTTAGCTAGGCTAGGCTAGGGTTTAAGGTTAAGGTTGTGGTTAGGAGTTAGGTTAAAGAGTTAGGGGAAGGGGTAGCTAACATGCTAAAGTTTCTAATTAGCTAAAATGCTAAAGTTGTCCGTGATGAGATTCGAAAACACAACCTTTGGGTTGCTAGACGTTAGCGTTATACGCCTACCCATCCACACCGATCGGAAGATGCATGGCTCTCGACCTCCACCTCTCCCGAGTCTGTACGGGAGTTGCAGTGATGGGACAAGACTATAACTACCAATTGGGGAGAAAAAGGGGGCAAAAATTACAAATAAAATAATAATAATTAAAAAATATATATTAATACCAAAGACAATATCAGCATGTAAAGTAGCTAGTTAGCTGTAAAATCACCAAAACAAACTGCAATATCAATTTAGGAGTCTACAATCTCATCCATGTTCAACATGCAGATTGATTTCCCTCACAGAGTGGAGTCTAATATTCGCAACGGCAGATATACTTTTGAAAAGATGGGAAACGTTGCCTATGCTACGTCAATAGGGTGCACAGTGCATTCTGGGCGATTCTGGGACAAAGACCGCTCTCCTTCAAGGAGCGAATGGGAGTCTATTGGACGCTAGATCAAAAACCCAACAATAATAGACATATTGTCAATAAGAAGTACAACATTACAAATCTTTTCCAAAAATGTGAGATAATGACTTTGCTATCTGTAGTATTGTATAGCTAAGGGAATCGTGACATTAAGTACTTTCGAGGAAAATAGGCATGTTTCTCGACATATACACAGAGTTTGAGAAGGGATTGCGTGGCGATTAGCTTTGTGGCCACGTGATGCAGCATTGACAACGTGAAGAGATTGATCGACAGTCCGCTGGGTGGGGTGTGAAATGTTCCTTCATTTATTAGATTCCTATCTCCTTTCTCTAATATCTCTAATATCTCTGACAGTCTGCTGGGTGGGGTGTTAAATGTTCCTTTATTTATTAGATTCCTATCTCCTTTCTCTAATATCTCTAATATCTCTGACAGTCTGCTGGGTGGGGTGTTAAATGTTCCTTGAATTATTAGATTCCTATCTCCTTTCTCTAATATCTCTAATATCTCTGACAGTCTGTTGGGTGGGGTGTTAAATGTTCCTTTAGTTATTAGATTCCTATCTCCTTTCTCTAATATCTCTAATATCTCTGACAGTCTGCTGGGTGGGGTGTTAAATGTTCCTTTAGTTATTAGATTCCTATCTCCTTTCTCTAATATCTCTGACAGTCCGCTGGGTGGGGTGTTAAATGTTCCTTTAGTTATTAGATTCCTATCTCCTTTCTCTAATATCTCTGACAGTCCGCTGGGTGGGGTGTTAAATGTTCCTTTAGTTATTAGATTCCTATCTGCTTTCTCTAATATCTCTGACAGTCCGCTGGGTGGGGTGTTAAATGTTCCTTCATTTATTAGATTCCTATCTCCTTTCTTCTCTAATATCTCTGACAGTCTGCTGGGTGGGGTGTTAAATGTTCCTTCATTTATTAGATTCCTATCTCCTTTCTTCTCTAATATCTCTGACAGTCTGCTGGGTGGGGTGTTAACCCTTTCACACGTACCATCACATGGGGTGTGATCGTTCTACAGTGGTCCCTGAAGCGTACGATCACACCCCGTGTGATTAGAACACTCATTTAGAACGCTCATTTAGAACACTCATTTAGAACACTCATTTAGAACGCTCATTTAGAACGGCCAGTTTCGAATGACGCAACAATCAACATTTGAGCTGGCAACACTTTTTTCAGAAACTATTTACACAAACAGTCCTTACAAAGTTATGTCCAGAATGTGAGCAGTTTATTTTTGGATGCAATGTTCAGATATTCACAGAAGTATCTATAGCATAACACAATCATACTAACTGGAAAAATGTAGGCTACATTTGTCCTAGCGCTAACTGAGGAAAGATTGACGCAACACAAGCGGTCATATTTTCTAACTCTCGGCTGACGTAAACTATACCATGAATTAGCTAATAGCAATTACTATGTATAATTAATCACATCACGAGTGAGCTCACCATTGATCGAAATAATTAGGTAAAACACTTTCTAGAAATTGAAAGTAATCCGTCGATTAGTTTCAGCGTGCAGCCATGCATTTTTTCCTCACAGAAACCGAAGATAATAAGAGAAGACAAGATGAGTTTGGTCTGTTTACAGTATGCATGTTGAAGGGGTGTGTCATCTACTGTCGTTCACATCCCACCATTCATTTGCAGAAGTCCTCAAAAAATGAGTGAACTCTTACTCACCTCATTTTGTTATAACATCTTTGGTCAAACGGATGATTACGTGAAACCCAGAATGCATTGTATGTCAACAAACATGGCTCCATACACATAGCTGGAATTAGCTTAGCTCATCATAATCAGTACAACCTTCAAAACATTATTTTACACACATACTATGCG
Source organism: Salmo trutta (assembly GCF_901001165.1). Classification (NCBI taxonomy): domain Eukaryota; kingdom Metazoa; phylum Chordata; class Actinopteri; order Salmoniformes; family Salmonidae; genus Salmo; species Salmo trutta. Next base: position 14,198 of record NW_021822429.1, on the reverse strand, counting down.
CCCATTACAATTTATGCAAAAATCGGAATGCATGATTTATCACGGGTAATTGAAAAATGTCAATAACATACTAAATATATCAATAATACCACACAAAACATTTTCTGATAGTGATTTATTGATACAAATGGCGCGTGCAGGCAGTCAATCACGGTAACCTTTCACTCCCACTCTGATGCCATTCAGTGTTGTTGTTTATGTAACAATCACATCCTGGAATGGAGAGAACGTTCGAACATCACGTGCATAAAAAAACTCACGCTGAGGCGACCGTTAGAGATATTTGGAACTCACGCGTGAAAGGGTTAAATGTTCCCTAATTTATTAGATTCCTATCTCCTTTCTTCTCTAATATCTCTGGCAACGGCACTATGCAATACACCCTGGACTAAAGAGGCTGACAAATAGGAGAAAATGTGCTAGACCCTCCATTAAATTACACATTTCTCGAGGTAGGAACTTCGCAAAAATATGATAAATGGCTCAGGCGAATGAAGACATCCTCCTTAGTTATGACATCGGCCAGTATTGATATGTAAACATGTACGATAGACGTTTTCACGATCTGAAAGTCATATTCCTATTAACTTCCAGTGTAGTGGGAGAGACTTTATCACTGGTGCTACGTCATACCGGACGGATTTCTGCCTGCTCATTAACTCAGATAAACAGGAAATGGCCCAGGAAATTGATAGAACATCACTCAGAGATACACACAAACCATATCATTCAAAATGGGTGAACCTTTCCTTTAAGTAACCTTCTATCCTTTTTGTCATCACACCAAACGTAACATATCATACTCATTTGAGTGTGTCGGATTTACGTTTACTATGTTACGTCTAGTCTATGAGACCAGGCTGTGTACTGTACTAAGTACACTTCTACCTGGTGTATATGAACCTGTGGCAGGAACGCTCCAGCACATATAAGTTATTTTAACTCAACACACTATAGGTGGAACGCCATGAGTTTGGCAAGGGAGACTATAGGCCCCAGAGTGCGAATTACAGGGGAGCCTGAATTAAACTTGAGCTCCTCCAAATGCAACAAAAGTCCAACTTTGGGGGGTCCGAGACGCACGCCGACAGCATGATGCATCAATCTCACCAGAGAAAGAATCCGAGCGAGCGAAATAGTGCAACCTTAACCTAAATATCCACTGTTTAGCTCGCTCGGATTCTGTCTCTGCTGTCGGAGTGCGTCTCTATCTCACTCTGTTTGTCTCTCTCTCTCGCTGTCTCTTTCTCTGTCTCTCTGTCTCTCTCTCTCTATCTCTCTCTTTCTCTGTCTCTCTCTTTCTCTGTCTCTCTCTCTCGCTGTCTCTTTCTCTCTGTCTCTCTCTCGCTGTCGCTTTCTCTCTCTCTCTCTCTCTCGCTGTCTCTTTCTCTCTCTCTCGCTGTCTCTCGCTGTCTCTTTCTATGTCTCTCTCTCTCTCTCGCTGTCTCTTTCTCTGTCTCTCTCTCTCTGTCTCTCTCTCTCTCTCTCTCTCTCTCGCTGTCTCTTTCTCTGTCTGTCTCTGTCTCTCTCGCTGTCTCTTTCTCTGTCTCTCTCTCTCTCTTTCTCTGTCTCTCTCTCTGTCGTTTTCTCTGTCTACTCCCTTCTCCACTTCTTCCCTCTATTTTCATCTGTCTCCTCTCTCTGTTCTCTCTCTATGCTGTCCTCGCTCATCTCCGCGTCTTCTTTCTCTGTCCCTCTCTCTCTCTCTGTCTCCTCCTCTCTCTCAGTCTTCTTCTTCGGCTGTCTACTCTCTCTCTCTCATCTCGCTCTCACTTTATCTCTCTCTCTACTCACTCTCGTCCTCTGTCTTCTGGCTTCTCCTCACCGCGTCCTCGCTTGTCCTCCTCTCTCTCATGTCTCTGCTCCTCTCTGTCTCTTTCTCTCTCTCGCTGGTCATCTCTCTCTCTCCTCTTCTCTCTCTTTGCTGTCTTCTCGCTGAAGCTCTCTCTCTGTCTCTCTGCTCACTTCTCTCTCCTCCGCTTGTCCTCTCTCTCCCTCTCTCTCTCCAATCTCTCTCGCTGGTCTCTGCTGTCTCTTCTCTCTTCCGCTCGGGCTGTCCTCACTCTCACTCTGTCTCTCTCTCTCTCGCTGTCTCTCTCTCTCTCTCTCTCTTTGTCTGTCTCTCTCTTTGTCTCTCTGTCTCTCTGTGTGTCTGTCTTTGATGATAGATCGATGGGAACAAACGTCACACACACACACAAACGTCAAAGCCGGACACAGAAATTCAAGCCTTTCTGTTATTGAATTACTCTCTTTGATTAGTGCACCAAGGGAACACATCTGTTTTTATTAACTCACGACCAGATGAATAGAGAAATTAAGCTCACAATTCCTACCGTCGATGACACATACTGTATTAGCCTTTATGAAGTGTCATCCCAAATGCCACCCTGTTCCCTATATAGTGCACTTCCTTTAACCAGAGCCCTATGGAGAATAGGATACAGGACACAGCCCAGGTTAAGGTCTAAATGTTACTGTGTGTGACAATGACATACTAAAAGACAGAGAAGGGGAGTATTCATATTTCAAAAGGAATTTGGAGAATTGCCTTGATATAAACATTCCCTGTGTTTCAGATAAAATCATGACTGTTGGATGTTATTTTCTACTAGCAGATTTCTCTCTCTATTTGTCTCCCCCATCTTTGAGAATTCCCCCTAAAAATGGCCCCTTTTCATGCTTCTCTGAAAAGTAAATGTTGAATATATTTTAATACGTCTTCTTTCTCCAGCTCTTCCACGTGGCCTATGTCCTGATCAAGTTTGCCAACTCTCCTCGACCAGACCTGTGGGTGCTAGAACGTTCCACAGACTTCGGAGAGACCTACCAGCCGTGGCAGTTCTTTGCCTGTGAGTAGGGCTGGGAATTGGACCTCACGATACAGTATTATCACGATACTTAGGTGCCGATGTGTATCGCAATTCTCATGATTCTATATGCATTGTGATTCTCATGATTCTATATGCATTGTGATTCTCATGATTCTATATGTATTGTGATTCTCATGATTCTATATGCATTGTGATTCTCATGATTCTATATGTATTGTGATTCTCATGATTCTATATGCATTGTGATTCTATATGCATTGTGATTCTCATGATTCTGTATGTATTGTGATTCTCATGATTCTATATGCATTGTGATTCTCATGATTTTAAATGCATTGTGATTCTATATGCATTGTGATTCTCATGATTCTGTATGTATTGTGATTCTCATGATTCTATATGCATTGTGATTCTCATGATTCTATATGCATTGTGATTCTCATGATTCTGTATGCATTGTGATTCTCATGATTCTGTATGTATTGTGATTCTCATGATTCTATATGCATTGTGATTCTCATGATTCTATAGGTATTGTGATTCTCATGATTCTATATGCATTGTGATTCTCATGATTCTATATGCATTGTGATTCTCATGATTCTATATGCATTGTGATTCTCATGATTCTATATGTATTGTGATTCTCATGATTCTATATGCATTGTGATTCTCATGATTCTATATGCATTGTGATTCTCATGATTCTATATGCATTGTGATTCTATATGCATTGTGATTCTCATGATTCTGTATGTATTGTGATTCTCATGATTCTATATGCATTGTGATTCTCATGATTTTAAATGCATTGTGATTCTATATGCATTGTGATTCTCATGATTCTGTATGTATTGTGATTCTCATGATTCTATATGCATTGTGATTCTCATGATTCTATATGCATTGTGATTCTCATGATTCTGTATGCATTGTGATTCTCATGATTCTGTATGTATTGTGATTCTCATGATTCTATATGCATTGTGATTCTCATGATTCTATAGGTATTGTGATTCTCATGATTCTATATGCATTGTGATTCTCATGATTCTATATGCATTGTGATTCTCATGATTCTATATGCATTGTGATTCTCATGATTCTATATGCATTGTGATTCTCATGATTCTATATGCATTGTGATTCTCATGATTCTATATGCATTGTGATTCTCATGATTCTATATGCATTGTGATTCTATATGCATTGTGATTCTCATGATTCTATATGCATTGTGATTCTCATGATTCTATATGCATTGTGATTCTCATGATTCTATATGCATTGTGATTCTCATGATTCTATATGCATTGTGATTCTCATGATTCTATATGCATTGTGATTCTATATGTATTGTGATTCTCATGATTCTATATGCATTGTGATTCTCATGATTCTATATGCATTGTGATTCTCATGATTCTATAGGTATTGTGATTCTCATGATTCTATATGCATTGCAATTCAATACTCTTTTATTGTGACTTGATGTTCCAAACATATTGCTCACTGTAGGTCTGCTGCAAAGAGAGAGACATGAGAAAATGAGTTTTGATCAATCATGGGAAATAAAAGTGTTGATAACATGTTGGCTCACTATCTAAAAAGATGTAGGACAAGCTATAGGATGAAAAATACCTGAGTTTTGGCGCAGGTACAGCCGACTAGTGTTAGCTAACGCTACCTAGAAAAAAAAACATTTTTTTTTTTGTTATTTTTACAAATCGATACTTGGAGTCAAAGTATCGACATAATATCGTCCAAAAGTAATATTGCGATATGTAACAGTATTGATTTTTCGACGTCACTACATGTTCCTGTGACTAGAACTGTTAGACACATTTGATTTCCTGAACTTGACTTCCTGAACTTGGCTTCCTGAACTTGACTTCCTGAACTTGGCTTCCTGAACTTGGCTTCCTGAACATTGAGAAGAGAAGGCTCAGGAAGAGCATTAGGTTTGTGTGTTAGTGCAGGTGTCTGGGAAGTTTGATAGATAAACCCCTGAGTTTGTTTTCCACCCTTTTTTGTGTTAAGTTGTGTGTGTTTTAGATGTTTGTGATTCTAAAGGTTGTTCCCGGGGGGTTTGGTTTGGAATAACCTTGAGAGGCAGGGGCCATGGGGTGGGTGGGCTCTCACAGAGCTGCTTCCACCTGACTGAAGGCACCAGCTGTCAATCAATAGGTGGGAGACTGGAACATTCCGAGCATTGCTGCCAGCCCACCTCAGCGTCAGTACAGGCCCTGGCTAGATCCGATACAGCTTCGTTGCTTTATTATGTTCCTCTTAGGGAAAACACGAGGCAGAGACATATGCCACATTATCATGGTTCAAAAGAAGGTAAAGAGAGAAATGTAAATGGAGGGAGGCAGGGGGGGAGTGAGAGCAGCAGCTGTGTTATACAAACTAATGTGTGTTTAAAATAACACATACAGCAGAACGTGATCCTAACACACACGCAGAACGTGATCCTAACACACACGGAGAACGTGATCCTAACACACACGCAGAACGTGATCCTAACACATACAGCAGAACGTGATCCTAACACATACAGCAGAACGTGATCCTAACACACACGGAGAACGTGATCCTAACACATACAGCAGAACGTGATCCTAACACATACAGCAGAACGTGATCCTAACACACACAGCAGAACGTGATCCTAACACACACGCAGAACGTGATCCTAACACATACAGCAGAACGTGATCCTAACACATACAGCAGAACGTGATCCTAACACACACAGCAGAACGTGATCCTAACACATACGCAGAACGTGATCCTAACACACACGCAGAACGTGATCCTAACACACACGCGGAACGTGGTCCTAACACACACGCAGAACGTGATCCTAACACACGCAGAACGTGATCCTAACACATACAGCAGAACGTGATCCTAACACATACAGCAGAACGTGATCCTAACACACACGCAGAACGTGATCCTAACACACACGCAGAACGTGATCCTAACACATACAGCAGAACGTGATCCTAACACACACGCGGAACGTGATCCTAACACACGCAGAATGTGATCCTAACACATACAGCAGAACGTGATCCTAACACATACAGCACAACGTGATCCTAACACATACAGCAGAACGTGATCCTAACACACACGCAGAACGTGATCCTAACACACACGCAGAACGTGATCCTAACACATACAGCAGAACGTGATCCTAACACACACGCGGAACGTGATCCTAACACACGCAGAATGTGATCCTAACACATACAGCACAACGTGATCCTAACACATACAGCAGAACGTGATCCTAACACATACAGCACAACGTGATCCTAACACACACAGCAGAACGTGATCCAGATGCTTTAAGGAGGAGTTTTCTGGGCGTATTATCAGGGGTCTCTTAAAGAGTGATGAAGATCAGGCTAACGGCTCGTGGTCCTGAATGGCTCAGTAGGTAGAGCATGGTGCTTGCACCAACCAGGGTTGTGGGTTGGATTCCCTGGGCCACCCATACTCAGAGAGAGAGACACAGAGAGAGAGACACAGAGAGAGAGAGACAGAGAGAGAGAGAGAGAGAGAGAGAGAGAGAGAGAGCGAGAGAGAGAGAGAGAGAGAGAGAGAGAGAGAGAGAGAGAGAGAGAGAGAGAGAGAGAGAGAGAGAGAGAGAGAGAGAGAGAGAGAGAGAGAGAGAGAGAGAGAGAGAGAGAGAGAGAGAGAGAGAGAGAGAGAGAGATTTCCCTATACACAGTTATAAAACAGAACAGCAGCAGACCCTTTAGCCCAGGGGGTTTTAACAGCCTGAATTTCCACACCTGCTCTCTCACCTGTAGACGCACGCTGTCGGGGAGTAGTGAATTACACACTATAATGCCATTTACTAGTCAGTGTTGGAGGGTAGTGAATTGCACACTATAATGCCATTTACTAGTCAGTGTTGGAGGGTAGTGAATTACACACTATAATGCCATTTACTAGTCAGTGTTGGAGGGTAGTGAATTACACACTATAATGCCATTTACTAGTCAGTGTCGGGGAGTAGTGAATTACACACTATAATGCCATTTACTAGTCAGTGTTGGAGGGTAGTGAATTACACACTATAATGCCATTTACTAGTCAGTGTTGGAGGGTAGTGAATTACACACTATAATGCCATTTACTAGTCAGTGTCGGGGAGTAGTGAATTACACACTATAATGCCATTTACTAGTCAGTGTTGGAGGGTAGTGAATTACACACTATAATGCCATTTACTAGTCAGTGTTGGAAAGTAGTGAATTACATGCACTGTAGTTCAGCAAATAATTTCATTACATCTTGCTGTAGCTTGGTGGTAGTTTAACTAAATCCAGACTTGGTAATATTTGCAGTAGTTCATTATTCTTTTGCTGTGTAGTTAACTACTGGAACTACACACTACTGTTTCTGAAGAAAGAGAAACAAATATGGGGTAAGGTAGTCCAGAATTTCCTTTCTGATTGGGCCTCAGACCTGCCTGGATGTCCATTCTGATTGGGCCTCAGACCTGCCTGGATGTCCTTTCTGTTTGGGCCTCAGACCTGCCTGGATGTCCTTTCTGTTTGGGCCTCAGACCTGCCTGGATGTCCTTTCTGTTTGGGCCTCAGACCTGCCTGGATGTCCTTTCTGTTTGGGCCTCAGACCTGCCTGGATGTCCTTTCTGTTTGGGCCTAAGACCTGCCTGATTGTCCTTTCTGTTTGGGCCTAAGACCTGCCTGATTCTCACGTCAAACTGTTTTTATGTGTAATAGGCTAAATTACACATTCTGTTAACATCTGACTCCAGAGTGAACTGTTCTTGCAATTTGTAGTTTATAACATCTCAGATTTAGATATGATCATTTTTCACGAAGTAGTTTAGGTGTAGTGAACTACATTTTCAAAGTAATTTTAGTTAAGTAAACTATACTGAATAAATTATAAGCGCTACATATGACAATTTCATAGTTTTTACTGAGTTACAGTTCATATAAGGAAATCTGTCAATTGAAAAACATTCATTAGGCCCTAATCTATGGATTTCACATGACTGGAATACAGATGTAAATCTGTTGATCACAGATCACAGATAACTGAAAACAAAAGTAGCGGCATGGATCATTAAACCAGTCAGTATCTGGTGTGACCACCATTTGCCTCATGCAGCGCGACACATCTTTGCATATAGTGGATCAGGCTTTTTGATTGTGGCCTGTGGAATATTGTCCCACTCCTTTTCAATGGCTGTGCGAAGTTACTGGAAATTGGCGGGACCTGGAACACGCTGTCGTACACGTCGATCCAGAGCATCCCAAACATGCTCAATGGGTGACATGTCTGGTGAGTATGCAGACCATGGAAGAACATGTTCAGCTTCCAGGAATTGTGTACAGATCCTTGCGACATGGGGGCTGTGCATTATCATGCTGAAACATGAGGTGATGGTGGCGGATGAATGGCACGACAATGGGCCTCAGGAGCTCTTCACGGTATCTCTGTGCATTCAAATTGCCATCGATAAAATGTAATTGTGTTCGTTGTCTGTAACTTACGTCTGCCCATACCATAACCCCATCACCACCATGGGGCACTCAGTAAACAACTTCAGCAAACCGCTCGCCCACACGACGCCATTCACATGGTCTGCGGTTGTGAGGCCGTTTGGTAGAGAAATGAACATTACATTCTCTGCCAACAGCTCTGGTGGACATCCCTGCAGTCAGCATGCCAATTGCATGCTCCTTTAACTTGAGACATCTGTGGCATTGTGTTGTGTGACAAAACTGCACATTTTAGAGTGACCTTTTATTGTACCCAGCACAAGGTGCACCTGTGTAATGATCATGCCGTTGATTCAGATGGATATATAACCTTGGCAAAGGAGAAATGTTCACTAACAGGGATGTAAACATATTTGGGCACAACATTTGATTTTTTTTGTGCATATGGAAAATTTGAGGGATCTTTTTATTTCAGCTCAGCACTTTAAATGTTGCATTTTATATTTTTGTTCAGTGTAGGTTTTTCTTAAGGGAGGCTTTAGTGAAGTTTAACTTCTTCCAGTGTGAAGTAATTGGTAGCTTGGTCAAATACATTTTCAGAGTAGCTTCCCCAACACTGTTACTAAACCAACACCCATCTCAGCTCATATGTGTTTGTGTATTTATGTGTGTTTGTGTATTTATGTGTGTTTGTGTATTTATATGTTTGTGTATTTATGTGTGTTTGTGTATTTATGTGTGTATTTGTTTGTGTATTTATATGTGTTTGTGTATTTATATGTGTATTTGTTTGTGTATTTATATGATTTTGTGTATTTATATGTGTTTGTGTATTTGTGTGTATTTATGTGTGTTTGTGTATTTATGTGTGTTTGTGTATTTATGTGTGTTTGTGTTTTTATGTGTGTTTGTGTATTTATGTGTGTTTGTGTATTAATGTGTGTTTGTGTATTTATATGTGTTTGTGTATTTATGTGTGTTTGTGTATTTCTGTATTTATGTGTGTTTGTGTATTTATGTGTGTTTGTGTATTTATGTGTGTTTGTGTAGTTATATGTTTGTGTATTTATGTGTGTTTGTGTATTTATGTGTGTATTTGTTTGTGTATTATATGTGTTTGTGTATTTATATGTGTATTTGTTTGTGTATTTATATGATTTTGTGTATTTATATGTGTTTGTGTATTTGTGTGTATTTATGTGTGTTTGTGTATTTATGTGTGTTTGTGTATTTATGTGTGTTTGTGTTTTTATGTGTGTTTGTGTATTTATGTGTGTTTGTGTATTAATGTGTGTTTGTGTATTTATATGTGTTTGTGTATTTATGTGTGTTTGTGTATTTCTGTATTTATGTGTGTTTGTGTATTTATGTGTGTTTGTGTATTTATGTGTGTTTGTGTAGTTATATGTTTGTGTATTTATGTGTGTTTGTGTATTTATGTGTGTATTTGTTTGTGTATTTATATGTGTTTGTGTATTTATATGTGTATTTGTTTGTGTATTTATATGATTTTGTGTATTTATATGTGTTTGTGTATTTGTGTGTATTTATGTGTGTTTGTGTATTTATGTGTGTTTGTGTATTTATGTGTGTTTGTGTTTTTATGTGTGTTTGTGTATTTATGTGTGTTTGTGTATTTATGTGTGTTTGTGTATTTATATGTGTTTGTGTATTTATGTGTGTTTGTGTATTTATGTGTGTTTGTGTATTTATATGTTTGTGTATTTATGTGTGTTTGTGTATTTATGTGTGTATTTGTTTGTGTATTTATATGTGTTTGTGTATTTATATGTGTATTTGTTTGTGTATTTATATGATTTTGTGTATTTATATGTGTTTGTGTATTTGTGTGTATTTATGTGTGTTTGTGTATTTATGTGTGTTTGTGTTTTATGTGTGTTTGTGTATTTATGTGTGTTTGTGTATTTATGTGTGTTTGTGTATTTATATGTGTTTGTGTATTTATGTGTGTTTGTGTATTTCTGTATTTATGTGTGTTTGTGTATTTATGTGTGTTTGTGTATTTATATGTGTTTGTGTATTTATGTGTGTTTGTGTATTTATGTGTGTATTTGTTTGTGTATTTATATGTGTTTGTGTATTTATATGTGTATTTGTTTGTGTATTTATATGATTTTGTGTATTTATATGTGTTTGTGTATTTGTGTGTATTTATGTGTGTTTGTGTTTTTATGTGTGTTTGTGTATTTATGTGTGTTTGTGTAATTATGTGTGTTTGTGTATTTATGTGTGTATTTGTTTGTGTATTTATGTGTTTGTGTATTTGTGTGTATTAATGTGTGTTTGTGTATTTATGTGTGTTTGTGTTTGTGTTTTTATGTGTGTTTGTGTATTATGTGTATTTGTGTATTTATGTGTGTTTGTGTATTTATGTGTGTTTGTGAATTTATGTGTGTTTGTGTATTTATGTGTGTTTGTGTATTTATGTGTGTTTGTGTATTTATGTGTGTTTGTATATTTATGTGTGTATGTGTGTTTTAACAGCTTCTAAGAGAGACTGCACTGAGCGCTTCGGACAGCGAAGCATCGAACGGATCAACTCCGACAACGACGTCATCTGTACCACTGAATACTCCCGCATCGTACCCCTGGAGAATGGAGAGGTACAGTGTGTGTATATATGTGTGTGTGTACATACAGCATGTGTGCATATGAGCGTTACAGCGTCTGTGTGTGTGTGTGTGTGTGTTACAGCGTCTGTGTGTGTGAGTGTTACAGCGTCTGTCTTTGTGTGTGTTATAGCGTCTGTGTGTACAGTCGTGGCCAAAAGTTTTGAGAATGACACAAATATTAATTTTCACAAAGTCTGCGGCCTCAGTTTGTATGATGGCAATTTGCATATACTCCAGAATGTTATGAAGAGTGATCAGATGAATTGCAATTAATTGTAAAGTCCCTCTTTGCAATGCAAATTAACTGAATCCCAAAAAAAACATTTCCACTGCATTTCAGCCCTGCCACAAAAGGACCAGCTGACATCATGTCAGTGATTCTCTCGTTAACACAGGTGTGAGTGTTGATGAGGACAACGCTGGAGATCACTCTGTCATGCTGATGGAGTTCGAATAACAGACTGGAAGCTTCAAAAGGAGGGTGGTGCTTGGAATCATTGTTCTTCCTCTGTCAACCATGGTTACCTGCAAGGAAACATGTGCCGTCATCATTGCTTTACACAAAAAAGGGCTCCACAGCCAAGGATATTGCTGCCAGTAAGATTGCACCTAAATCAACCATTTATCGAATCATCAAGAACTTCAAGGAGAGCGGTTCAATTGTTGTGAAGAGGGCGCCCAAGAAAGTCCAGCAAGCGCCAGGACCGTCTCCTAAAGTTGATTCAGCTGCGGGATCGGGCACCACCAGTACAGAGCTTGCTCAGGAATGACACCAGGCAGGTGTGAGTGCATCTGGACGCACAGTGAGGCGAAGACTTTTGGAGGATGGCCTGGTGTCAAGAAGGGCAGCAAAGAAGCCACTTCTCTCGAGGAAAAACATCAGGGACAGACTGATATTCTGCAAAAGGTACAGGGATTGGACTGCTGAGGACTGGGGTAAAGTCATTTTCTCTGATGAATCCCCTTTCCGATTCTTTGGGGCATCCTGAAAAAAGCTTGTCCGGAGAAGACAAGGTGAGCGCTACCATCAGTCCTGTGTCATGCCAACAGTAAAGCATCCTGAGACCATTCATGTGTGGAGTTGCTTCTCAGTCAAGGGAGTGGGCTCACTCACAATTTTGCCAAAGAACACAGCCCTGAATAAAGAATGGTACCAACACATCCTCTGAGAGCAACTTCTCCCAACCATCCAGGAACAGTTTGGTGATGAACAATGCCTTTTCCAGCATGATGGAGCACCTTGCCATAAGGCAAAAGTGATAACTAAGTGTCTCGGGGAACAAAACATCGATATTTTGGGTCCATGGCCAGGAAACTCCCTAGACCTTAATCCCATTGAGAACTTGTGGTCGATCCTCAAGAGGCGGGTGGACAAACAAAAACCCACAAATTCTGACAAACTCCAAGCATTGATTATGCAAGAATGGGCTGCCATCAGTCAGGATGTAGCCCAGAAGTGAATTGACAGCATGCCAGGGCAGATTGCAGACGCCTTGAAAAAGAAGGGTCAACACTGCAAATATTGACTCTTTGCATCAACTTCATGTAATTGTCAATAAAAGCCTTTCGACACGTATGAAATGCTTATAATTATACTTCAGTATTCCATAGTAACATCTGACAAAAATATCTAAAGACACTGAGGCAGCAGACTTTGTGAAAATGTATATTTGTGTCATTCTCAAAACTTTTCGCCACGGCTGTATACCTACTGTTTGTGTGTGTTTGTGACATCGTCCCTCTCTCCCAGGTGGTGGTGTCTCTAGTGAACGGGCGTCCCGGGGCGATGAACTTCTCCTACTCCCCAGTCCTGAGGGATTTCACCAAGGCCACCAACATCCGCCTCCGCTTCCTCAGAACCAACACCCTCCTGGGACACCTGATGGGCAAGGCCCTCCGCGACCCCACCGTCACACGCAGGGTGGGTACTGGGTTAGGGTACTGGGTTAGGGTACATGGTAGTGGGTTAGGATACTGGGTTAGGGTACTGGGTTAGGGTACTGAGTTAGGATACTGGGTTAGGATACTGGGTTAGGGTACTGGGTTAGGGTACTGAGTTAGGATACTGGGTTAGGATACTGGGTTAGGATACTGGGTTAGGGTACTGGGTTAGGGTACTGGGTTAGGGTACTGGGTTAGGTTACTGGGTTAGGATACTGGGTTAGGGTACTGGGTTAGGGTACTGGGTTAGGTTACTGGGTTAGGATACTGGGTTAGGATACTGGGTTAGGGTACTGGGTTAGGATACATGGTAGTGGGTTAGGGTACTGGGTTAGGGTACTGGGTTAGGGTACATGGTAGTGGGTACTGGGTTAGGATACATGATAGTGGGTACTGAGTTAGGGTACTGGGTTAGGATATTGGGTTAGGATACTGGGTTAGGATACTGGGTTAGGGTACTGGGTTAGGGTACTGGGTTAGGATACTGGGTTAGGGTACTGGGTTAGGGTACTGGGTTAGGATACTGGGTTAGGGTACTGGGTTAGGATACTGGGTTAGGGTACTGGGTTAGGGTACTGGGTTAGGATACTGGGTTAGGGTACTGGGTTAGGGTACTGGGTTAGGATACTGGGTTAGGGTACTGGGTTAGGGTACTGGGTTAGGGTACTGAGTTAGGGTACTGGGTTAGGTTTGTGGTTAGGGTACTGGGTAGTGGATACTGGGTTAGGATACTGGGTTAGGGTACATGGTAGTGGATTTGAATACTGGGTTAGGATACTGGGTTAGGGTACTGGGTTGTGGGTACAGGACCAACACCCTCCTGGGGCACCTGATGGGCAAGGCCCTCCGTGACCCAACCATCAGACACAGGGTGGGTACTACTGGGTAGAGGGAAGAGAGGGTAGGGGGCGAGAGGGGCAGGAGGTAGAGAAGGGGTCAGAGGGTAGGGGGCAGGAGGTAGAGAAGGGGTGAGAGGGTAGGGGGCAGGAGGTAGAGAAGGGGTGAGAGGGTAGGGGGGGCAGGAGGAGAGAAGGGGTGAGAGGGTAGGGGGGGCAGGAGGTAGAGAAGGGGTCAGAGGGTAGGGGGCAGGAGGTAGAGAAGGGGTGAGAGGGTAGGGGGGCAGGAGGTAGAGAAGGGGTGAGAGGGTAGGGGGCAGGAGGCAGAGAAGGGGTGAGAGGGTAGGGGGCAGGAGGTAGAGAAGGGATGAGAGGGTAGGGGGCAGGAGGTAGAGAAGGGGTGAGAGGGTAGGGGGGGGGCAGGAGGTAGAGAAGGGGTGAGAGGGTAGGGGCAGGAGG